>NW_016811463.1:618248-622505 GCF_001698545.2 Rhinopithecus bieti | reverse complement strand
TTTCTTTCTTTCTTTCTTTCTTTCTTTCTTTCTTTTCTTTCTTTCTTTCTTTCTTTCTTTCTTTTCTTTAGAGCAAACTTAAGACCTACAGTACTGTATTATTACTCATAAGCCATCATATTACACATTAGATCACCAATCACGTACTCAACCCTTGGACCAACATATCCTCATATCACCCTCCGGGCACCCCTAGCAACCATCAGTATACTCTCTGCATCTATGATTTTGGCTATTTTAGGTTCCACATATATGTGAGATCAAACAGTATTTGCCTTTCTGTCTGGCTTTTTTCACTTAGCATAGTGCCCAACAGGTCCATCCACGATGTCACAAATGGCAGGATTTCCTTCTCTTTTAAGGCAAAATTTGCATTGAATCTGTAGATGGCTTGATGTCATATGGACATTTTAAAATATTAATTCTTCAAATACATACACATAAGATGTATTTCTATTTTTTATATCATCAATTTATTTCATCATTGTTTTCTAGTTTCAGTGTATATATCTTTCACCTCCTTGGTTAATTTTATTTTAAGTTTGTTTTGAGGCTGCTATAAATGTTACTATTTTCTTAGTTTCATTTTAGAGAGTTTATTGTTAATGTATATAAATGCAACTGAACTTTTATTGTTGATTTTATCCTGTAACTTTACTGAATTCTTTTATTAATTATGACAATATTTTGGTCAAGTCAATAAGGGTTTCTGTATATAAGATCATATCATTTGCAAACAGAGGCAATTTTATTTTTTTCTTTCAAATTTGAAGGTCTTTTATTTCTTTTGTTTCTTATTTGCTCTGGCTATGTCTTACAGTACTACATTTACTATAAATGGTGAGAGTAGTCATTCTTGTCTTGTTCCTAATCTTGGAGAAAAGCTTTCGGCTTTTCACCATTTAATATGATGTTAGCTGTAGCTGTTATATGTAGCCTTTATTGTGCTGAAGTACATTCCTTCTGTATTAATTTATTGAGAGTTTTACCATGAAAGGATGTCAACTTTTGTTAAATGCTTTTTTTTTCATCTATGGAGATTATGTGATTTTATCGTATGGTGATATACCACATTTATTTATTTGCATATGTTGAGCCATCCCTGTATCCCAGGGATAAATCCTATTTGTATATAGTGTATAATCTTTAGATATACCATTCAATTTTGTTTGCTATTATTTTGTTGAAGAATTTTCATCTATGTTTATCAGGGTTATTGGTCTATAATTGTTTTGTAGGTGAATTCTTTGTCTGGCTTTTGTATCCGGATAAAGTAGGCCCCATAAGAAGAATTTTGAAATATTCCCTCCTATTCAATCTTTTCTAAGAGTTTAGCAGGATTGGTGTTAATTTTCTTTAAATGTTTGGAAGCATTCACAAGTGAAGATATCTGTTTCTAAGCTTTTTTTTATTTTTTTTTTTTTTCTTTTTCTGAGTCAACTTTCTTAGTCATTATTTGTCTGTTTAGATTTTCTCTTTTTTCAAGATTCAGTTTTGTTAGGTTGGATGGTCCAGGAATGTATCCATTTCTTCTGGGTTATCTAATTTGTTGGTAAGTGTTCATAATAGTCTCTTAAGATCCTTTGTATTTCTGTGGTATCAAACAAAAGGTCTTCTTTTTCATTTCTAACTTTATTTGAGCATTCTCTCTCTTTTTAATTAGTCTAATTAAGATATGTCCATTTTATTTACCTTTTCTAAAAGCCAGCTTTTAGTTTTATTTGTCTTTTCTAATGTTTGTCTAGTATCTATTTCATTTATTTCTTCTTTGATCATTAGTGTTTCCTTCCCTCTGCTTAACTCTGAGCTTAGCTTTTGTTTTCTAGCTTCTTGAATATAAATTTAGATTATTTATTTGAGATTTTCTTCTGAATATAGGTATTTATCACTGTGAAGTCCCTTCTTAAAAGTGCTTTTACTGAATCTCATAAGTTTCAGTATATCATGTTTCCATTTTAATGTATCTCAATGTATTTTTTATTTAGCTTTTGGTTTCTTCCTTGACTTATTGGTTGGTTAGGAATGTAGTGTTTGATTTCCACAAAGTTCTGAATTTTCCAACTTTCCTCACATTATTTATTTCTAGTCTTATATCATTGTGTCAGGAATTGTTCTTGGTATAACTGCATCTGCTTATATTCCCAAGCAAAAAGAACAAAGCTGGAGGCATCACATTACCTAACTTCAAACTATACTACAAGGCTAAAGTAACCAAAACTACATGCTACTGCTACAAAAACAGACACATAGACCAATGGAACAGAATAGAGAGCTCATAAAAAGGGCCACACAGCTATGACTATCTTATCTTTGACAAATACGATTTTTTTTAAAAAGCAAGCAATTGGGGAAAGGATTCCCTATTCAATAAATGATGCTGGGATAACTGGTTAGCCATAAACAGAAGGTTGAAATTGAACCCCTTCCTTATATCATATACTAAAATTGACTCTAATTGATTAACAACTAAACTGTAATGCTTAAAACTTTAAAAAATCCTGGAAGACAAGCTAGGCAATACCATTCTAGATGTAGAAACAGGCAAAGATTTCATGACAAAGATGCCAAAAGCAATTGTAACAAAAGCAAAAATTGACAAATGGGATCTAATTAAACTTAAGAGCATCTGCATGGCATAATAAATTATCAACAGAGTAAACAGGCAACCTACAGAATGACAGAAAAGATTTGCAGACTATGCATCTGACAAAGGGTCTATCCATTATCTAGAAGGAACTTAAATTTACAAGAAAAAAACAAACAACCTCCTTAAAAAGTGGGTAAACTACATGAACAGAGACACTTTACAAAAGTAGACATACATGCAGCCAACAAGCATATGAAGAAAAGCTCAATATCACTGATCATTAGAGAAATGCAAATCAAAACCACAATGAGATGCCATCTCAAACCAGTCACAATGTCTATTATTAAAAAGTCAAAACAAAATTAGGTTGGTGCAAAATTGTAGTTTTTACCATTACTTTTAATGGCAAAAACATAATTACTTATGCACCAACCTATAAAAGATAATGATGAACTTGTGGAGAAATGGGAATACATATACACTGTTCGTAGGAGTGTAAATTAGTTCAAGCATTGTGGAAAACAGTGTGGTGATTCCTCAATGACCCAAAAACAGAAATACCATTTGACCCAGGAATCCCATGACTGGATATATACCCAAAGGAATATAAATCATTATATGATATAAATGCATGTGTATGTTCATTGCAGCACTATTCACAATAGCAAAGACATGGAATTACCTAAATGCCCATCAATGGTAAACAAGATAAAGAAAACATAATACATATACACCACACCATGGAACACTATGCAGCCATAAAAAAGAACAAGATTATGTCTTTTGTGAGAACATATAGCTGGAGGCCATTACCCTAGCAAACTAATGCAGGAACAGAAAACCAAATATCATATGTTTCCCTTATAATTGGGAGCTAAATGATGAGAACTCATGGACAAAAAGAGGGGAACAACAGATACTGAGGCCTAGCTGATGGTGGAGGGTGGAAAGAGGGAGAGGACCAGAAAAAATAACTATTGGGTGCTGGGCTTAGTACATGCCTGACTAAATCATTTGTACAACAAACACTCATAAGACGAGTTTGCCTACATAACAAATCTGCCCATGTGCTCCTGTACCTAAAATAAAAATTAAAAAATAAAAATAAAAAATAAAACATAAGATGAAAAAAATAAAACTTGTTATATGACCTAAGGTATGATCTATTCTGGAGAATGTTCTATGTGTCCTTGAGATGAATGTATATTCTGCTGCTGTTGGATGAAATGTTCTACATCTATAATGTCCTATATCTGTTAGTTCCCTTTGTTCTTCAAATCCTCTGTTTTTTATTGATTTTCTGTCTGGATGATCTATCCAATGCTATAAGTGGGGGTAGATGTTTTCTACTGTTATTGTATTGCTGTTCTACTAATATTTCAGTTCTACTAATATTTGCTTTATACCTTCAGTTCTACTAATATTTGCTTTATGTATTTAGGTGCTCCAGCATTGAGTGGTACATCTTTATTAATTCATCTTGATGAATTAATCTCATTATCATTATGCAATGACCTCCTATTTCATTTGACAGGTTTTTTGTCTATTTTGTCTAAGAATAACTATTTTTTCTTTTTTGGTTATCGTTGCATAGAATATCTCTCTTTTTTTCTTTTCTTTCTTTCCTTTTTTTTTTTTTTTTTTTTTTTTTTTTTTTTTTTTTTTTTTTT
>NW_016811463.1:599482-618076 GCF_001698545.2 Rhinopithecus bieti | reverse complement strand
ATTTGTCAAAAAAATCCCTTTTTTTTTTTTTTTTTTTTTTTTTTTTTTTTTTTTTTTTTTTTTTTTTTTTTTTTTTTTTTTTTTGACAGAGCCTTACTCTGTTGCCCAAGCTGGAGTGCAGTTGTGTGATCACAGCTTACTGTAGCATTAATATCCCAGGCTCCATTGATCCTCCCACCTTAACCTCCTGAGTTGCTGGGGCTACAGTTGTGCACTGCCATGCCTGGCTAATGTTCTTGTATTTTTTGTAGAGACATGATTTCACCATGTTGCCCAGGGTGGTCTCTCAAATACCTGGGCTCAAGTGACCTGCCCACCTTGGCCTCAGGAATATTTTCTATTCCTTAATTTTATCTTATATGTGTTTTCAAACCTAAAGTGAATGTCTTGCAGGTGGCATATCATTGGATCTTTTTTAGAAAAAAATTGATTTAGTCACTCTCTATTTTGACTAGAAAATTTAATTCATCTAAATTTGCAGTATGTATTGATAGGTGAGGACTTTTATTGGCCATTTCATTGTTTTCAAAATGTTTTGTAGTTCTTGTTCTCTTTTTTATCTTTTGCTATTTTCCTTTGAGATTTGTTGATTTTTTGTGGTATTATATTTTGATTGTGCATTTTTTAATATTTGTTTATCTGCTACTGGTGGTTTGTTTTTTGTATGACTACAATGAAGCTTACATAAAACATCTTATAGTTATGACAGGCTATTTTGAACTTATAAAACTTAATTTTGATCACAAACAAAAATTCTACGCTTTTACTTCTCCCTCCATTTTATGTTATTGATATCATGTCCCTATTCACACCTGTTTATAATGTATATTCATTAACAAGTTATTCTATAGTTATTTTAATACTTTTATGTAGATTACTTTAGCATTAAAAATTACCTTACATAATCATTATAGTATTAGAGGATTCTGTGTTGGAAACAGGCCCAAAATCTGGCCATAAACTGGCCCCAAAACTGACCATAAACAAAATCTCTGCAGCACTGTGACATGTTCATGATGGCCATGACCCCCACGCTGGAAGGTTGTGGTTTTACCGGAATGAGGGCAAAGAACATCTGACCTACCCAGGGTGGAAAACCGCTTAAAGGTGTTCTTAAACCACAAACAATAGCATGAGTGATCTGTGCCTTAAGGACATTCTCCTGCTGCAGATAGCTAGCTAGACCCATTCCTTTATTTCAGCCCATCCCTTTGTTTCCCATAAGGAATACTTTTAGTTAATCTATAATCTGTAGAAACAATGCTTATCACTGACTTGCTGTCAATAAATATGTGGGTGAATCTCTGTTGGAGGCTCTCAGCTCTGGAGGCTGTGAGACCCCTGATTTCCCACTCCACATCTCTATATTTCTGTGTGTGTGTCTTTAATTCCTCTAGTGCCACTAGGTTAGGGTTTCCCTGACTAAGCCGGTCTCGGCAATTCTGAATTAGAGTATGTACTTGTCTTTACCAGTAAGTTTTATACTTTTATGTTTTCATGATTTTACTGAGTGTCCTTTTGTTTTATCTTGAAAAACACCCTGTAGCATTTCTTGTAAGGCAGGTATAGTGGTAATAAACTTACTTGATTTTTGTTCATCGGAGAAAGTCTTTATCTCTCTTACATTTTTTATGGATAGCTTTGCCAAGTAAATTATTCTTTGTTGTCAGGTTTTTGTTGTTGCTGTTTCTTTCAGCACTTTAAATATATTGTTTTACTCTTTCTTGACCTATAAAAATTCTACTCAGGTTTCTGCTAATGGTTTTATTATTTGGGGAGAGGGGAATGTTCCCTTTGTAGATAATGAATCATTTCTCTTGCTGCTTACAAAATTCCCTCTGTCTTTGACTTTTGACAATTTGATTAGAATGTGTCTCAGTGAAGATCAATTGATGTTTAGCCTATTTGGGAATCTTTGTGCATCATGGATTTGGATGTACAATTTTTCCCAAGATTTACAAAGTTTTATCTCATTATTTCTTTCAGTCAACGTTATTTTCCTTTCTTTTCCTCTGTTCCTTCTGGAATTCTCATATTACATATACCATCTCATTTGATGGCATCCTATAAGTAATGCAGGCTTTCTTCACTCTTTTTCATTCTTTGTCTTTTTAGTCCTCTGACTGGATAATTTCAAATGATCTGCCTTTGAGTTTGCTGATTCTTTCTTCTGTTTAACCAAATGAGCTGTTGTAGCTCTCTCTTGATTTTTTTTTCAAACATTGTAGTCTTCAGCTTTATGACTTCCATTTCTTTGTTGAATTTCTCACTTTGTTTATGTACTGCTTTTCTGATTTAATTTAGTTGTAAATCTGTGTTCTTTTATAGCTCATTGAGCTCATATAAGATGACTATTTTAAATAATTTGTCACACAACTCGTAAATCTTCAATTCTTTTAGGTCAGCCACATTAATTTTATTTTGTTCCTTTGGTCGTCTCGTGTTTCCTTGATTCTTCATCTTTTTAAAGTTTTGTGTTGAAAGAAGCAGTCACATTTTCAAGTTGTTAATATCTGTCTTCAAAGAAGACCTTCACAAGTCAGATTAACTAGAGATTTTGAGGGTCTCTCAGGCCTTTTTTATGGGTATGCCCACCCCACTGCTCCTTTTTCCTCCTATGAAGAAGTCCTGGGATTGTATGTCTTCTCTTGATCCTGTTAAGTCAGGCCAGGTGTTGAGAGCCTCCTCTTTATCTTTCACATGGCAATGCCCTGAAGTATTTAATCTTGTGTACCTTTTCCCAGTCCTGCAGAGTTGAGCTGGCTGCTGATATACACACACTCTCTGTGAGTATTTGCTCACGCCATCTCAGCAGTGCACATAGAATGAAGAGGGTGCAAATTAGCCTGTAGGGGACAGTGCAGATGAGGTTTTCCATAGAGCTCACAGGTGGGCCTCTTGGTGGAGTCCATAAGCCACTTAGTAGGATATATGGCCATATTTCGACACTTTCACAGTGGTTGTTTCAAAGCCTCATCCCTTCTTACCTGCTCCTAGTTTCCCTCAAGACTATTTAGTCGTGCCAGTCACCTCAGTAATCTGGGAGTGGGAAGACCAATGTAAGCCTCTTGGGTACCATTCCATAAGACTGGGGAAGCTAGACCCTCACTCAGCTCTCACTTCCCCCTGTGGGAGAAATCATGGGCCTGTGAGATCTCCCTCTGCCCTAGGCTATGCTGCCTTAGAAGAGAGTGATGTGGGTAAAGTGTAAGTGTTGCTACGCACTTCAATATGTTTATCCTCAAACATTTTTTCCATGAACAGGGTTCTAGAATCTCTCCACTGGACTTCCGGTTTCCCACAGATGCATACAATTCCTAGATCATTGTTAAAATTGCTGTTGCTGTGGGGGTGTGAGGGCTGAAGTCTCTTATTCCATTATCTTGCTGATGTCCCTCTGGCCTTTTTACTTTTCAATAAAACATTTTCATTTCATGAAAAGTTACCTTTGTGAGTGTTTTATTTTATTTTTGTTTGTACAAATTCCCTTAAGTACTAATATCTCTCTGTCCTAAAAAATTATACCTTGTAAATATATATACAAATTACTCAGCTTCATACTACTGTGCCATAATCAGTTGAAGGCCTAATTCAATTATTTTAATTGGGCATGAAGACAATGGTAAATATAAGCACACAGATAGGTACTAAGATGATATAGTTCTGTAATGAGTAATAAAATGATAATCAAAATAATTCAGAATATACAGTTTTCCCTTTGTATCTGTGGGGGATTGGTTCCAGGGCCTCCCACAGGTAGCAAAATCCATGAATACCCAAGTCCCAGATATGAAATTGTGTAATATTTACATATAATCTATGAACATCCTCCTCTATACTTTTAGTCATCTCTAGATCACTTATAATACCTAATACAATGTAAATGTTGTATTAATAGTTGTTACACTGTATTGTTTAGGTAATAATGACAAAAAAAAGCCTATACATGTTCAATAAAGACACATTTTTTCCCAAATATTTTAATCCAGGGTTTTATTCCATAGCTGTGGAATACAAAGGGCTGACTGTATTTATATTTTACATATATTAAACTGCTCAGAGAGAATTCACACTGCCAGAAATTTGCCATGGATCTCAGTTTAAGAACCATTGTGCTAAACCACTGTTTCCCAGGAACATGTTTTATTTCGTAGAAACCGTAATTACAGGACCTAACTGGAATATACTGGGTACTAGTTAAATGCTTGTTTAATTGAAAATTTCATGGATTTAAAGCAACGTAGATGTCATAGGAAATTATTAAATAGAGATTTTTCTCAACTAGCTCAACTCTTTTGTCCTTACGTTTCTCCAAAGTCCAAATATCTTTCACGTACAGCTGTATTCGTCTGTTCTCGCACTGCTATAAAGAAACATCTGAGACTGGGTCATTTATCAAAAAAAAAAAAAAAAAAGATTTAATTGGTTCATGGTTCTACAAGCTGTACAGGAAGCATGGTGGCACATGCTTTTGGGGAGGTCTTAGGGAGCTTTCAATCATAGCAGAAGGCAAAATGGGAACAGGCACTTTACATGGCTGGATCAGGAAGAAGAAAGAGACGAGGGAGGTGTACACACTTTTAAACAACCAGGTCTCACAAGAACTCACTCACTATCGTAAGGACAGTACCAAGAAGGAAATGTGCCTCCATGATCTAATCACCTCCTGCCAGGCCCCACCTCCGACACTGGGGATTACAATTCAACATGAGATTTGGGGAGGGACACAGATCCAAACCATGTCGATGACTTTCAAATTTATCATCTTCCTTTCAGCTAGCTGGATGGGAAAAAGAACATGGAAGGTTTTGATGGGCCCAGGCTAGTAGTGGCAAATAGCACTTTTGCCCTTTTTTCCATTGATTAAATTCCTATTACATGGCTACACTGCAAGAGAGACCATAGTTGTAGTCTGGAGGTCTACCAAGAAAAGTTTGAAAATTTGTATTTTGATCAGCAGTCATATATGCTACAGAGCTTTAGGTAGTGTAGTCACAACCAGTAGTGTGTGGGACAAAGAATACATGTCCCATGAGTCAGTGCAGGCTCTGGAGTCAGTCATTAATATTGGAATCCAAGTGATCTCATTTTCCTGTCAGTCCTACATAAATAAAATGGATATTTTATACGTACTCCATGGATTTGGTGAAAAGATTGAAGGGATAATAGATCATTAGACTTATAACAGTACCTAGCACATGACCATTATTAGGTAATTACTAATTTTTCTTAAATACTAATAGTTATCAGCTACTATAATTGGCAAGTGAAATAAAGCCTGTTTTCCATCTCTGCTTAGGAGAACAAAAGTATTGATGAAACAACCAAAATATCTTCATCAAAAGAACCATGTGCTATACAAATTTACTTTTGTTGTGTAAAAAACATTTATATAAAATCTTCCTGGACTTCAATAAGACTTTTAATTTGGGGTCTGAGCAACAAGATAGGAATGTGTGATATAAACCATGCCACTCTAAGCAAATCTCTGACTCAAGTATTTTGGTAGAATTATCTATATCTATATATCTCATAAATAATTATTGAGGTAGAAATATATGTAAAGTTAAAAATCACACCCATGTCCCCCACTCCGATTTGGCAATATCCTAACTGAATAGTCAGTAGGATGGACATCAAATTATCTTTTTCATTATGAATTAAACTGAATTGGAAAATCCAGCTTGGGTGCATAGTCAAATTGGCTCCTAATGCTACAGACTCATCCATTGAATTGACTGCCAATGCTACAGACTCATCCCCTGCCATCACTCCACTGGGGGCTGAGCCTGCCATCTTAAACTTCACTTGTGAAGGCTTATTAAGTTGAGGGCCTAAAAGGCCATGAATGGACACTTCTTCTCAATTCACTAATCACATAGTCATTCCTGTTTTCTTAGGGAGAATTGACTAAACAGACAAAGATGTTTGGAAAATTACTTTTTCTTACTCTGTGCCTCAGTAGGGCAGACATTCTATGTTCTGGCCATAGAAAAGGTAGTAGGGGAAGAAAATTGTTCTCACTGATATGCCCCCATCCCAGTGATATAAATATGTGATCTATATAATCAATCTTTTCTAAGTATTGAAAATTTTGAGGGTAAACGTTGCACTTTTAGGTAATGATATGAAAGTGGTAATAATGATGCCTCAGAAAACAATATAATTCAGTGAACTTAAACAATGAAGTTTACTCTTTTCAAAAAAGAAAGGAAGTAATAGAGGGCAAAACAACCTAGAAACAGGATCAGAAGAATATCATTAAAAATAAACATTACGAGCATTTGAGAGGCACCCTGGTTTATGTTATTTCTGTGACCATCATTTTAAAAGCAAACATATATATTAGAAATGTGTTAGTAGGAATAAGATAAATAAAAATAAGTAGATTTTTATTTTATATTTTACAAGATATGTAAGAAAGTATAAATATATTGAGCATTCTTTCAACTCATATGACAGTGTTACATTCATTTCTGACAAGTAAGTACAAAACAGAATGTAGAACAAATAGGAAGTTTCCATACAAAATATAAAAATAAAATGAGCAGGGCATGGTGGTTCACACCTGTAATCCCAGCACTTTGGGAGGTTAAGGTGGGCAGATCATGAGGTCAAGAGATCAAGACCATCCTGACCAACATGGTGAAACCCATCTCTACTAAAAATGCAAAACTTAGCTGGGTATGGTGGCCCATGCCTGTAGTCCCAGCTACTCGGGAGGCTGAGGCAGGAGAAGAGCATGAACCCAGGAGGTGGAGGTTGCAGTGAGCCGAGATCATGCCACTGCACTCCAGCCTGGATACAGAGCAAGACTCCATCTCAATAAATACATAAATATCAAATGCTTGAAGGCAATATTGAAAAATAGAAAGTGCATATGTGTGCTTTGAAACAGACAAATTTGGGTTGAAATATCAGCCCTGTGGCATATTAGTTTCAAGACCTTAATGATGCTGTCTGACCTCCCCTAATCTTTTTGCTTTGTCCATGAAATGAGAGCAACTTCATATGGGGGTTGTGATAGCATGGATTACCTCATGTGTGGCCCACGGTAACCACTCAAACATAAATAGTTTCCTCACTCCCCGAGAAACATATTATTGAGGAAAAAAATGGAGCCTGAAAGAAATGAATTTATTTGGAATTGTTTTGAATGAAAGAGGTGATTTAGTGTGCCCTCCCTTCCAATAAACAGTCTCTTAATACCCCGAAGAACCTGCGCTAGAACAAATAGCCTTAAATTGCATCAATTTTCATCTTGACTTCCTGGGAATGTAATAGTACTGTAATAGGCCCTAGGTCTTCTGTGTCCAGAAAATCATGCAAAACCATCATATATATGTGTCTAAATGATTCGAGAATAATCCAATGTAATCTCTTCTGCAAGAATTTTCATCTCATATGTGTTCTACATGGTTGTATGGCAGGTTTGTTCCTCACTTATCTTATTACTGAACTTCCCCAAATAGTTCTTAAACTATATTTGTCAATTTAATGCATTATACATCTTAATTCCTAATACATGTTTATTTTTATAGCTTTTACAACTGGGACGCTGATATTGCTGTTTGTAATTCAAGTCCCAACTATCAAGTGATTGCCGATAATCCAGAAGGCTTACTTTTCAGATACAAAAGAGACAGAAAAATTCTCAATGTGGACCCAAAGGTAATTCTTCTTTTACACTTAGGTATCTCTTCACCTGTTATTGTGTTTCTGCCACTATTCAAAAAATCTATTAAGTATTTGACACTCTTAAGTTGTTAAATTTAGAAAGGAAATAGCACTTTGAAACTTAGAGCATGTACTACCTTTTAAAAACCACTCCATAGCTTCATAAATCATTAGAAATTAATAAGAAAGGGCTTAGGGGGAATTTAAATAGAACTCACAAGTGGAAACACTTCTCCATGCCTAGCATAGAATTGCACCAGGGAGCCAGTAGGCCGTGCATGTGCTTCCCCTGATCCTGGAGATGTCCAGCCACTTGTTGCTGTTACTGGGGAGGAGGGTCATTTAGAGAAGGGAGACTCTCACCTTACATTTGTACTCAGAATTCTAATACCCCTCTGTGTATGTGACTAACACTAAAAATGGTTTGGTTCTTAATGTACTTCTAAGTGCTAATTTGGAAAACACTTTTATTTAAATATTTTAAAGACATGTCTCATGATATTTTGAATTTGTTCAAAGATAAATATTTACATCTTGCATATTTTCAAAGACTGCATTTGAATCATGACGTTTTATTATGATTTGTCATATGTCTAGGGATGGAAGTTGAAACTTTGCTTGAAGTCATTATGTGTTTGACTTGTATCGGTGGGTTTCATTTTGTTGTTGTTTTTAAATTTTGAAAACTATGATTCACATGAAAGCACCAGTATAAACTCCAAAAGCAAGAAAAGATTCTTTCGTAGTAAAATAAATAAAAATTGTGTGATACACATGGAATATGGACAAGGATGGGCCAAAGGAAAGGGGAGTCAGGTTATAAAACTTTTCCAAAATTTTAGAAAACCAAAGTCAAAAATCCAATCTGTATTTCATATCCACTTAGTACAGTTCCTTGCACATAAAAAATGCTAAATAGGCCAGGCACAGTGGCTCACACCTGTAATCCCAACACTTTGGGAGGCTGAGGCGGGCAGAGCACCTGAGGTTGGGAATTCGAGAACAGCCTGGCAAACATGGAGAAACCCCATCTCTACCAAAAATACAAAATTATCCAGGCGTGCTGGTGCATGCCTGTAATCCCAGGTATTCAGGACGCTGAGGCAGGAGAATGGCTTGAACCTGGGAGGTGGAACTCTGTCTCAAAAAAAAAAAATGCTAAATAACCATGTGTTTAAAGAATTCATGACCAAAATTCTGTAGCAAGAAATAGATGATTACCTGAAATGAGATTCGGCTACAAATATCAGAAATGCCTAGGTAGTAATTTAAACAGGATAGAAGCTGCTTTCTCTTCCACATGTAAGTGTAGATAGTGACAGTCCAAGGTTTAAATGACAGCTCCACAGTCATCTGGGCCAGAGTAATCCTCATGTTCTTGGGCCAAAAGAGGTCTCCAGCCAAAACAACCACATTCAAAACATAATGCATGGATGGGGTTGAGAGGGTACAAAGAACATTCCCCTGATGCCTTTAAAGGGAGTTTCCAAAAAGCTACTGCAAGAACATTCACTTATGTTCCATTGTAAGAAGTTAGTCTTACGGAGATGATTAGCTACATGCAAAGCTGCGAAATACAATCTTAATTCAAATGATCATGCACTCAGCTAAAAACAGGTATTCTGAGACAGGGAGAAGAGAGGTTTAAGTAGACAACTAGCAGGTTCTAACACAATGCTATCTCCTTCAAAATAACAATACTCTTTTTTGGTCTCAGGTTTCTCATTAGTGAAATGAAGTACTGGATCAGAGAGTTTTTAGGGCTGTATTTATTATGAATCTACACCGGAGTAGTTTATCAACATACCTTCTCTCTAGTGGTTCTTCTTTACATATGAGTGTCAAAATGAGATCAGCTGGGACAAAGTACAGAAAACTTAATAAATAGCATTTCCAGAGTCATTTCCTTAGAAGTCTAAACTATATAAATAAGAAAAGATTTTAAATTACGAACACTCTTGTTAAGATGTGCGAAACAAATATTTGAATCAATTTTGAATGACATCATATTTAAACTATTTTAGGGCTGTATTTTAACTAATGGCATATTTCCAGAATGCAGGTCATGATTTGTAGTTTTTACAGTCTTTGGGGAATCATTATTGAATGCGAACTGTTGCTTAAACATGGTTGAAATAATTTTAACTAAAACTCAAACTTCCAAAGTAGTCAACCATGAGATTTCATTATGCCATATAACATTTGTCTCTTTTTTTCTGAAAGATTTTGATTAGGTTTTATGATACATTTGAAGAAATGTTTTCCACCTCTTGAGTAAAGAGCAAGCATTTGGTTAATGAGTGGTAAGAGTAAGAATTATTAGGTGAGACATACAACAACATTTGGATACGTGTATTTCTTTAAATTTTAATTTTATCTTATGGAAAGTAAAAATTAATAGTAGACTTATGAAAAGAAATGTTGGTCTCAGCATTAGTAAACAGAGTCCTAGGCTTTACTATTAATTGGCTGCATGACCTTGATAAATTCAGTCAACTTCCCTGGGTTTTAGTGGTCACAACTGGAAGATAGAGGGTTTTTGTAGTAGTTGTTGTTGTTTGTTTTGTTTCTTTCCGATCTCCAGAGTTCCTTTAAAGTACCAGGCCCAATTTGTAGAGATTCTGCCTTAACTGGGACCAGAAGTACATATTTTAATAAGCAGCCAGTGTGATTCTGCTACAGGTTTTCATGAACTGCAATTTGAGGGAAATCTCCATAAAAGTCAATAGTTTAAAACATCTGGCATTCTGTTCTCAAAAAAAAAATTAGAAAAACACATATATTTTAATTATTGTGGACAAGATGTATTGTACATGGCTACAAAATTTCTTAACTTATTCTCTCTTCAAAGATCTTTTGTGTTTCATGCATCCAACATACAATTTCTTATAGACCTGAGGAAGAACCAAGAAATAACCAAAATAAGTATCTGTAGTTATTTTAATAACTACTAATACATATTGATAGAAATTACATTTTATACTCAATATTTTCTTAGCAATTTTATTGAAATCCTTCCTAAGGTGAACATCTCATAAATCCAGTAGTTAAAGAGCTGTAAAATACTGTAAGAGCAACTCAGCTCTCCTTTTCTTCTCCTTCATGTACCCTCTTTGAAATACTTTACACTTAAAATTAAAGAGGACAAGATCAATTAAAGGTGGAAACAGTGATAAACAGGATGTGTTTACTTTGCCCAACACAGATGTGGACTCGTTAATTCTGAAGTATGTTTCCCACAAAAGGCAGTTGTTTGGGAATGGTAACAGTGGAAAAAGAAACTTGTGCAGGTCTTACAACAAGTAATATGAGTTCATTGGTTAAGAAATTCCAAATGCAATAAGAGTTTGGTTGCATTGAAAACAGGACCACTGGCTTTAACTTCCCTGCAGCTGTATAACATCTGGAACAAATAAGCCAAGTTTCTATTTTTGAGTGAAGAATGCTTGTTTGAGTGATTCACACCCACCAAAATGTTTCCAGTGTATTATCTTTAGAAGAATTAAATGGAAGCACTTTGCACTCTGTCCAATATATTATCTGGACAAATTTTTTAAATAGGCTTTTTTTTTTTTTTTTTTTGGCTTTTAAAAAAACACCAACCATGGGATAGTTTGCTTTGACTCTTACCATAGCATAAGTGGTCTAAAACTGGCATGAACCACTAATAAGGGAAGAAAGAGAAAGAGAGAGATTGTATATAATAGTTAAAACAGAAAGTATATATATTTCTTGGTTACACCAGCTTTTCTCACTTCCCATTTCTGAGAGGCCATCACCTGGAAAAATGTCTTGCTAATGAATATTCGATAAATGTTCATTAAATTGATGATTGAATGGATCCTTCCCTCCAAAAGCAATAATAACAACAATAATAATAGTAATAGTGCTACACTAATTCAAAGTTAATGAGTAAATTATGTTAGTTATTTGATACAGCAGTGATAGCAGATATGGGTATAGTCATTTCCCTCTATACTAACACAAATAAGTCACAAAAATGCAAGAATTTATTGCTGAAATCAGATTTTGTAGCAACTATGCAGAAATATCTATTTTAGTCTGTGCTTTTATACCTTCTTGTGCAGTCCCAGGAGTATTAATTTAAACTATCTCAAATTAAGACTATTGAATTAGAACATGATTTCGATTTATGAACAGACTTCAACAGATTAAATGACTCACTCACAGTCAACAGTTAATTATTAGTAGAAACCATCAATGAAGCTTAAATATTATGAAACACATGGGGAGGTGAAGATAAGCAAGACTTCAGTATTTGCCCTTTAAGTGCTCTTAGTGTTTTCAGGGAAATAAGTCAAAACATCACTGCAGTATAAGGCAAAAAGGGGTACATTGCACAGGAGAGAAATACTTTTGGAATTCAGTGGAAGAAGAGATGATGTTTGATCTGGAGACAGGAGCGGAAAGGAATGGAGTGGAAAGGAATGGTGAAGGGAGAGCATTGGAGATAATGTTAAGTGATAATAGAGGAAGTAAACTTTTAGTGGGGACTTAAAGGATGATTAGAAATTGAACTGGAGAGGGGGAGAATTGAACACATAAGAAGGGAAAGGCAGTCAATATCAGGAATTAAACCTATTACCCAAGATAAGATTCACAAGTGTAAAACAGACAAGGGAAAACCCAAATAGTTCAGTCTGGCTTCTGCATTGGCTTGAAGGAGTGAAGTGGGAATTAAGCCTGGAGAGGTCATCAGAAACTTTGACTGCAGGACTGAGGCAGATCTTGGACTGGACTTAATAGGAAATGGGGAAATATGCCAAACATCTTGTGCAGATAAATAATAGGATGAAAGTTAGGCTTTAATGTTAGAAGGTATAGAGTAGTACAGATGAGGGAGGAAAAACTGGAGAAGACAAGCAGAATAACAGTAATCCAGGTGAAAAGTAAAAAGGACTGGAAGTAGAGGTCCTGCTGTAGTTGGCAAATTTTGAGTTAATGCTTTCAATATTGCAGCTACCAGATCATTCAGGTACAGATAGAACTTAGATTATGTATATCTATCTAGAAAAGTTTTTGAGAGACCTCACTTTCCCCCAGTACTCAGAAAAGAGAGGGAGAGAGAACGTGTGTGTGAGACAGAGGAGAGAGACAGTATTGCTGTAGAGGTATAGAGCACACAGGTGAGCTGGATGGATGTCTGCCACCTCTGTGTTCTTCCCTTCACCCCCCTCTTCCTCATTTGATGGTTCCTTGACAACTGTTGAGAACTATGAAGTATAAAGGTGAATCTGAAAGGTAGATTTCTTGTCCTAAAAAACTTACAGGTTAACTGGTGAGTGGGTGGGAAAATATGCACATAGAAATGGCAAGCTAGAAAGCAACCTGAGAGGACAGAAAAAGTTCTGTAAGAATTCAGGGGAGGCAGAATGTACTTTGGACCATGGATGTTCAAAACCAAGTTAATGAAAGAGATAGCATCTGAACTGGGTCTGGAAGGGTGAGTATGGTGAGGACGTGAGGACTGGAGAGGAAAGGTGTTCTGATAGGAAGGAAAATCATGCACAAAGGCTTGGGAGCACAAAACATGAGCCTGTGAGGGAAGGCAGAGGACCTTCTTGTGGCTACAGACAGGCTGTCAGCACAAATCAGATATCAGAATCACCCAGGAAGCTTTAGAATATATAATGCCTGGCCTCATCCCAAGAAGGCTGGATAACTGATCTGGGTGGAAGGGGAAGGCTTAGGCATTGATACTTTTCAAAAATACCCTGGGTGATTCCAGTGGTTCACAAGGGTTGAGACAAAGGTGTAGGAAGGAGAGTCATGGCAGAAAAGTCTTGAGAGAATAACTAAACTACACAAGTGGAAGCAAAATCTAATTAGTTTTTGCCATTCTATAGACCTCAAGGAGAGTCAGTAGTATTTGTGTCACAATGACTTAGAATCAAAATTTCTAAGTATGAAAATGCATAATCCATTTTGAAAGGATGTGATGTGACTGTTCTGTTGGATAAACTTCATCAGTGTGCTTTTAGAATTCAAAAGAAAATAAATTATATTAAAAATATGAAAATTTATAGGGCAAGATCTCTTTTTGTTATCTTATTTACTGTCTAGTAGAGTACATCTTGAATATTGTTGCTTGGTAAATCACTGATAACTAAACTAGCAAACTAAAAGACATATGAAAAGATCTCAGAGAGGCATAGTTTCTATTGAATGTAGGACATCAGTGAAACAAAAAATAATGTTATAGAATAAAACTTTCTGGATCCATGCTCAGTGTCACAAAGTTTGGAAGGCATGTGCAATGTGGACTGTGCATGGACTTAGCAGGATTTATTTATTTGTTCTTTTTGTATCAATACTCCTGACTATTAAGCCCAGACTCCTCTATGTGAAAATTGTTCACAATTGTTCAAACATAACAACGAGCTACTTTGGCATGTAGTCTATTATCACAAGAACTCTTTATCAGTACCCAGCTTGTCCTGGCTTGATTAGGAGCAATTCCTATTAATTCAGGAAGGCATTTCCTCTTCCTCTCTCTTTCTCAAATTCACCAATCAGAGAACTCCAGGCTCTTCCCTTAGATACCAAACTGAATCCATCTACGGTGAGGGCCAGCGAATTCTATTTTTAAAAGCCTCTTCAGGTAGCCCTAAAGATTAGCTGGATTTTATATCCACTGCTTTACACAGTACTATTGTCTTAGCTGTTGCTTCACCTTAATGTATGTGCATAAAGCAATCACTTCATTCATTTAAAATATGTTGTAATGCAACAGTGTTAACTTTAAGTCATTGAAATTACACATTCCCAGGACTGCACAGACTGGAAAGCACAGACCACATACCAAAGAGTGCTGTGTAATGAGATACAACTGCACTAAATGCTTCTGCTAATAAATCACCATCACTGCTATTTTTTGCTTCTTATTTGGATCATTATGAGGACCAGAGAGTGGGCAAGGGGTTGGGGGGTTTTACACATTCTTGCTATTACTGCCTCATGGAACTTCATTTTGTGAAGTGAGTTTGCCTAGAGGCTCAAATGAAACAATACACATGACAGAAACTTGTAAAGCATAAACTGTCAAATGTAGGGCAGGAACCCTTTCTGCACTTTTTGCCATTGTATCACCAGGGCTAGCACCATGCCCGCACATGGTAGGTGCTCAGTAAACATCTGTGGGATGAATAAATTGAAATATTAAATATTTGCTAAAGAAAATGAATGGTAGGGCCAAAAATAATTCTTAAAAAAAAATGAGGTTAACTTAAAATATTTTAGGGTCTTAGGCACTGAAAACATATGTAGAGCTAAACCTATTTTTAGCTAAAAACTACCAGAGTAATTGACTCTGGTACTTTTCTGCCTAGGTAGGTGGATAAATGAATTATCACTCAGGGTTCTTTGAGGAACTTTCGAGGGTAAATGGTAATTTGTACAGGGTAATGGCAAAGTGCTAGGTGCATGGGTAAATGAGAGTAGCAATTACTTTATTATTTTTTTTTAAAAAATGTGTAGTCACTGTTATCTATTATCGTGCAGATGTTAAAACAAATTATGTCAAATTCTTTCTTTTCTCTTAGCAAAAGGCTAGACACATAAAGTTTAAAACTAAAATAAATTCAACTAATAAAATCACTCATTTTGTTTCTGCTTTTTTTTTAATTTAGAGGAAGGTTCTAGCAACAGCTTCTCAGAGCTCCTCTCTCCTCTATTCTGCCCTCTCAGGCAACCCCCACCCAATCACTTGCTACTATTAGTAGGAAAGGTGTTCATTACCTGCTTAATGCCACCTCTGCTTCCAAGGTTGTTGACTGCTCTTCGTTTCCCTTGCCTCCCAGATCCTAAAATCCTAACCTGTCACAGCCTTGAAATTGATCTTCTCAAAATGGAGGCCCATAACATTTCTACAATCCTATCTGCAGATGGTTCCAATTTAATCTCTTGGAACCTCGCCCTTCAGTGAAGGTCCTCAGTTTTAAAATCTGCCTTTTAACAGGAGGAGCTACATATAATCCCTTTTGAAAAACAAACAAACAAAAAGCTGAATAGAATAAGTTTTAAACAAGGTTATGGCTTCCTCAACGTCTCAAATGTTTCTGCAAACTGTACTACAAAACTAAATTAATATTGGGCCAGTGGGGCAGGGGATATCTACTGAATCACCAACATCACTTTTTTGGCCCCTGGATTTTCCTTGGGGCCTCCTATAAATGCTGCTTTTAACTGTGGCACAGTCACAGTTATTAAGTAAAGCTGAGGCCTTGCCAACTTTCTGGTTTTGCTACCCAAATTTCTAAATGTTTGGTTGATTATAGCCCTAAAACACCCACATACTAAGTAGCTTTTAAACATTTTCTCCTCTGGGTAATCACCTGGTATATCTGAACTGAAAGCCACCACATATAAATTAAGTATTTACTCAACTAACTACTGCTAAAATCAATGGCCTTAAGGAATACATTAAAATTATATAACAGAGCTTGGCTTTTATGAATTAAAACTCCTAAAACTTAAATGTCATGTCCTCCACTTGACCTGAAAAACTGACTTTAATTTTATATGCAGTATTTAAGGAACAACCCCCAGAGATAAATACATTGTTCATAAGTGTCCAGTGCATGAACTCATATATGAACTGTAACACAAGAAACGTAAGCTATGCGAAAGAAAAAAAAAACATATATATACTTTGAATTTTGAATTTTACATATATACATAAATAGATATATGTCAATGTTTAGTAATAAGAGAGTATAAATGATAAGCCTCCATCATCTGAGCTGAATATATGCAACGAAAAGAAAGGTACATATCCCAATAAAGCATACATGACAAAGAAAAAATATTGCTTTAAGCTTTTAATTCCAAGAGCAGCCTAATTAAACATGATGCCAAAAGTAAAAGGGACCCATATGGCCTAGGAATATAAGGATGGAGAGATTTGAGGAAGAGATCTTTATACACAGTTCATGCTCGCTTTCTCACAAAATGTATTACCGCAAATCAAGAAGTACGGAAGAGAATAGAAGTTAATTTCCTGGCAAGATGAAATGATTGAATAAGAACAAAATAATTGTTTCCTTTATGATCTTAAAATCCTGATAACTAATAACACAGAAGCAGGCATCAGAAAACACATGAGTCAGGCATGGTGTCATTGCAGGTGCAAGACCACAGTTGAGGGATTATTTCTAGTTCAAAGAAAAAGCATGTTTTTTCCTGGGCCTCAACAGTTGAACAAGTAGTTAACTCCCATGACTCTTTCTCAGCCATTCACCACTCCCAGCAAATACTCATAATTTCTCAAAAATTGAAATCCCAAAGCAGAGTGAGAGTTGAAGTTTATTAGAATATGGAATACAATAGCATGAATAGTGACCAAGACCATTAGTAAGAAAGAAAAATCTCATGTTGATAACTTTTAAGTGGTTATTGCTGGCTGAGATATCTTTGGCATGTACATTAGTGGCCCTGAGTGAAAAAGAAAAACACAGTTAAATGAACAAAAATGTCAGCCCCAACTCGGCAGGTCAGAAAACTACCTCATAATAATATGAGGTTGCTCCAGGGGAATAGGTTCTTAATTTGGGGAGAAAAACAACTTATTTTAAAAATCTGTTAAGTTTCAGCTGGGCGCGGTGGCTCACACCTGTAATCCCAGCACTTCGGGAGGCCGAGGCGGGCAGATCACGAGGTCAGGAGATCGAGACCATCCTGGCTAACACGGTGAAACCCCATCTCAACTAAAAAATACAATAAATTAGCCAGGTGTGGTGGCGGGCACCTGTAGTCCCAGCGAGTCGGGAAACTGAGGCAGGAGAATGGCGTGAACCCGGGAGGCGGAGGTTGTAGTAAGCCGAGATAGCGCCGCTGCACTCCAGCCTGGGTGACAGAGCAAGACTCCATCTCAAAAAAAATAAAAATAAAAAAAAAAAAAAAAAAAAAAAAAAAAAAAAGCGCACATGGCCATATACAGAGTAGTATAATCGTATTCGTATTTTAGGTTATTCAAAGACCTGCCTGAGTACCTTAATAAATCCCACTTGACAATTCTTCAAGACCTGAGGATTCTCTAAAATGCTTTGGAGCAGTTGAAAGCAGAAACAAGCAGAACAAGTTGGAAGGGACTGAGAAATGGCCATCAGGGCTCAGGCAGGGCAAAGCTCTTAAGAGGAGCAATACTTAGAATGAGTTGAAGGTACAGAGATCTTATCAGCTTTGTGATTAGGGACAATTACTTCACCCCTTTGAGCACTTCACCTCTGTCTTCTTACCTGTAAAAATCTAAAATTTTACAGTCATTTACAAACAGTTGTGAAGATTAAATGAGAGAAAGTGTGTAAAATGCCTGCCAAGGAGTAGGTGCACAATGACTGAAAATTGCTTCCTAGTAGTGTATTACCTTAGATACCATGAAAACTCTAAAAGAATAATCATTTTGCATTGCAAGAGTTAAAAATTGGAAATAATCTGCATGTTCATGATCAGGCAATGGTTAAATTATGATACATGCTTACAAAAAAAGAGTATGTAGCAGTTTAAAAAGTTAAAGCCATTTTTAGTGATGTTGATGGATTAGTGTAGATGTTCAAGATACACTATTAACTGAAAAAAGCAAATTGAAAATAATGTAGATTGGCCAGGTGCAGTGGCTCACGCTTGTAATCTCAGCACTTTGGGAGGCTGAGGCAGAGTTAGATGTCAAGAGTTAGAGACCAGCCTGACCAACATGATGAAACTCCATCTCTACTAAAAAAAATACAAAAATTATCTGGGCATGGTGGCGTGCACCTGTAATCCCAGCCACTTGGAAGGCTGAGGCAGAAGAATCACTTGAACCTGGGAGGCAGAGATTACAGGGAGCTGAGATAGATCATGGTGCTACACTCCAGCCTGGGTGAAAGAATGAGACTTTATCTAAAAAAAAAAAAAAAA
>NW_016811463.1:587806-599157 GCF_001698545.2 Rhinopithecus bieti | reverse complement strand
AAAAAAAAAAAAAAAAAAAAAAAAAAAAAAAAAAAAGTAGATAATATTCTATCCTTTGAATAATTCACAATTGATAAGAATTTCCCACTTGTGGAAATTTAGTTTGGTTTCTGCTTTCCCTCCAGTTTAATTAACAACTCTCTACAACCAAGTTTCTGCTTTTACCCCTGCTTAGGACAGATTTCTAAAATGGAAATTGCTTAATCAAAATATACGTATTTTGTAAAGCTTTAGATACATATTGTCAAATTGCTTTGCAGTTAAACCATGTCAATTTACAATTATATCTGAGCTGTTTAAGTGTCCCATTTTCCATGCCCTATTTATTTTGCATACTTTTTTAACTTTGTTAATTTCACAGTCCAGATTTGTTTGCAGTCATTTAGATTTGCATTTTTACTACTATCGGAAATGAACATTTCTTTTATATGCGTGCTGGTATATAATATTTCTTATTTATGTATTTATTTTAAAGACAGCGTCTGCTCTGTCACAGGTTGCAGTCCAGTGGCACAATCATAACTCACTGTAGCGTAGAACTCCTGGGCTCAAATGATCCCACTTCCACCCGGCACATCCCCCCGCTCCCTAGCTTCTGGCGTAGCTGGGACCACAAGCACTAATCACCATGCCTAAGTTGTTTTTTGTTGTTTGTTGTTGTTGTTGTTGTTGTTGTTGTTTGTAGAGACAGTATGTTGCCCGGGCTAGTCTCTAACTCCTGGCCTCAAGCAATCCTCCTGCCTTGGCCACCAAAATTAATGGGATTATGGGCTTGAGCCATCTTGCCCAGTCTCCTTTTTTTCTACAATTGTTATTGCCGTCTACCTACTTTCCTGTAGGGTTTTAGTGGGAATTTTAAAATAAATTTTTAAAGTATTCTATATGTAGAGGGTAGAAAACTTTTGGCTATCATATTTTTAGTGACATGCCACAGCTTATATATCTTTTAAAGTTCACAATTGTTTTGGCATGCAAAATTTTAAATTTTCTATGGTCCTAACTACTGATTTCTCCTTCTGATTGCTTTAATTGCTTCTATATTTAAAAAGATTTCCTATACTACAATCAGGAAAATAGTTACATATATTTTCTTCTAAATTTGTTTATGGTTCTTTTGATACATTTAAATCTGTAATTCTTCTGGGATTTGGGTAGAATAAGGTTAGAATGTTCCTGTTTTGTTCCATCAATTATTATTTTTTAGTAACTTTTTACTGTTGATCTTATTCCAATGTCTTGTTTTACCCGTATTTTATACTTGGCTTGGAGTCCCATCTCTCCTGGGACCTACTAATGGTTTCAGACAGTAATCTTTTCACAGCTCCTTACAGTGCCATGAATTTGAAGGAAGAGCTTTCTAAGTGCTGAATTTTCTCAGCCAGTTACATCATTTGCTGTTGCTGTTGTGTATGTGTGACTGTTTTTAGCACTCTTTTTATACATTATTAAGAAACAATTTTTAAAAGAAGATAGAATCATCATTCTCATACAGCTATACAGTGAGCATGTGGCAAATATTTTTAACTCGCTAATTAATGAGGGACCAGTAAGGTATTACAACTGATTCCGGAGAATTCAAAGAGCAGAGACATAAAAGGGAATAAACAGATTTTAAATAAATTTCAAATAAATAAAAAAGGGTCAATGCAAAAATCCATTGTATTCCAGTAAGCACAACTACTTTGCATTACTACAGACAATAATTATTTGAATTATTATCAAATTTCTAAAATTTGCAGAATTGCAATAAAGATCATAAATGAGAAAACCTAAATGAGTGAATAGTCAAGATACCCATTGTTTGACTTTTTGCCCATTTCAAAGTTTCTCACAAGTTTCCCTGGCAGTCTGTCTCCTTCCTTCTTTTTATCATAATAATTTTGGAAAGATTATTCTTGATCATAAAATGCAGCTAGTCTCATTAGTTTTGCCTTACTGTTTATATAGGTGTCGCAAAAGTGTTATTTTACCATATAGATCACCTTAAGTTTGTGTTGTAAATTCTAAGGCTACACAATTTTGAACAAATACTAAATTAAATTCTGTCTGGAAGTATTCGTAAGGAATCTCAAATTGGACTTTTAAGGCCCTCTATTATTTGTCATCCTGCTGCTAGAAAACTAAATCCAAGAAACTCTGTCCACAATATTTCACCTATAAAACCTATAAATTTGGGTAAATTATTCTCTTCTAAAAGCCCCAAAATATCTTAAGATAACTTATACATAGTATACAATATTCTTGACCATTAAAGCCAATAAATAGACAAGTTTGTCTGGAAGATCTTTGTAAATACTACCTCCAGGAGTCAAGTTGAGCTTAATTCCTTAAAAGTAGCTGTTTCTGTGTGATTCAATGAACATTGTTTTCAAACATGACATTACAGGGAAGGCTTTGGTTTTATAATTTGTACAATTACATCCTGGTATAAAGGATGACAACTTCTTACTGAACTGATGCGGATTACTAAATGGCCGTGGAAAGTAAAAAGACTCAATAAGAATTTCTGAGTCCTAGAGGAATAAATGAAAATCATATGTCATTTTCAAATGTTTCATTTCATTTTATAAAGTAGATTCTACTAAATTTCTATGGGTTACAGATTTCTTAAGAAGAAGAAGAAGAAGCGGTGTTCTTATATATCTGAAAAATGAAACATTAAGAGAACATCAACAATATCCCAAATGAATAACCATAAGAAAATTCTCTCATTACTGCATTCAGTCTTATTACAATTTTAATTCCTAATCCGCTGAATCTTGTGCATCATATGCAGCCCTCTGCTTTGGCCTAAAATGGGTCCTGGAAATCCTGACTCAGTCCACTCGTGGTGCAATCTGAAAGCTATCTAACCAATGTCAGCTCAGCTTTGAAGTGTCAATAATTAAAGTACCTGGTAGTTATCTTCCATGAGGTTCTAAGACAGTTCTTTGTTAAAGACATAAATTCTGGGCTATAACCTGGAAGAGAAACTTCAGGGAAGCAGCAGAGTAAAACAGTACTATCAATAAACTATAGGGACCTAAAATGACTGTTGTGGACTTATTACTAATAATTTTCAAATGTGAGCAGTCTGATGAGAGTTTATAATAAGAATAATGCAACAGACAAGGAAATTTAGTTCTTTTTGTGGTATGCAAAACAATGATAATAAAGCCACTGCAAAAGACAATTAGACAAACATCTCTAAGGATGTGATTAAATCTATTTTCAAAGAAGTCTGTGAAAGATAGATCAGATTCAAAAAATGAATGAAAATAATTTTACAGAGGAAGAAGTCTTGAGATAGAGATAAGACATAGATAATACTAAAACATAATTGTTAATACAAGAAACCAAGTAAAGAAATTTAGGTAAGTGTACGTAACGCCTAAACATTTGTATTTTTTAAACAGTAACTGAAATTATGACTGATAACATTATACTATTGTTGTCTAATGTCATTAGGCAAAACACTGCTACAACTCTGATAAATATAGAAAAACCTGATGGGAATATTTCCAACAGTTATAATCATTATTTTCCCTTAGGTTAAAAACAAGTAAAGTAGAAAGGGCAATGAAAAAAATTCAGGAACTTCGCATAAAGCATATAAAATTTCTGAAATATTGTTGTTAATAACATTATGCCTATTCAACTTACATAAATAAGTCTGAGCAGCTCTTCTGATTTGAAAATTCTTCCCAAGGAATTCCACAAACAAAACTAATTATTTTTAGCACCTCTTTGCAAAGGTGAAGGAATAACTCTTTGTGATATTTTTGAAGGGTCATCTGGGAAATCTTAGAGATAGTTTTAAGTGTAAAAGATATCCTGACTGTTTTATTAATTTTTTCTATACTTAAGGTCCGATTATGAATGGCAAAAATCAGAAAAAATGATAGAGGACATTTGGACATTTGATTAAAATAAGATCAGGGTACCAGAGAAATAACAATGAGTTAACAGTTTAAGTACATACTTAAAACAATAAAATATTTAAAAATAAACATATACATTAACATGGATGTAAAGATCCTTAGCTCTTTATATGTGAGGAACCTGTTCTTTTCATTTTTTTCCTTAAATAATCAGGTATGTAACAAATTCAATATAAAGCACAGAAAATTATTTTATTAGACATAATTTTGCTATCTATTTAGGCAGATTACATAGGAAGCTAAAAAAAAAAAGTTCACGTAGTAGGCAAGTAGTAAGCTAAGAAAGCAAGCCCATCAAGATTGGGCAAGTTTTACTGAAATTGTAGCACATCTCATAGCTTCTTTTCAGACTCAGGTATTATGAATTAAGGCAAGTAAAATATATTTCCAAAATTTGCTCTTCATTTTGCTTTTTCATATAACTGCAGTTTTCAGGGGATCCATTTTTATATTAATCCTCAAATGTTATTTCTGTTAAAACTTCAATATGTTTGTCATTACTATGATCAAATGAAGCAGTAACTATTTTTAAAGTTCTCAATTTCAACTTTTAATATGGAAAATATTAACAGTTATCAACTACATAAATGAAAGATTTTAGGGTCCTTAGTAAGTCCCAAGATTGTACAGAGGTTCTGAGATGGGGAAAATCATGGGAGGGAAGCCTGAAAACCACTACTCTATATATCCCCACTATAATACTACTACAAAACAACTACAATAGGACAAAACTATTTTCTCTTTGAAACACAAAAGGACATAGACAGTGGTGTCAGTCTGTCCCTATTCTCACAGTGTAGTCTTAACTATTCATATTAAAAGGACTTTTACCAAAGTAACTTCTATTTCAAGAAGAAAACTAGAGGCTGATAATTAAGAATTGTCTGTCTTCCACAAGCATTTTAAAAGATGAACAAAATTTATGTGGCAACTTTCAATAGCCACACACATACCTTTTTAAAGAGACAAAATGAATCATTCATTAACAGGACCCGAAGGCAAACACATTCTATAGGATATAAGCAAAAGTATATAAACTTAAAATTATGCCTAATAATTAGGCATCAAATTTGCGGTTTCCTATCTTAGTTAGAAGTCAACTACATATCAAGTGAGTATTCATTGTATAATTCAACTTAATATCAGTCTAAAGTTATGTGTCTTAGACCGATATCTAAGTCTGAGGGTCTTGGGACCTATATTCAAGCTGACTTGTTAACAACAACAACAACAACAACAACAACAAAAAAATGATTACTGTTGAAATAAAGTTGTCTGAATAATGATTCAATGTAGTTGAGTATAAATGTGTACTTTTCATTATCTAAAATATTGTGTAGGCATATTGTTAGTTAGTAGACCTAAGTAAGTTTAAGACAAACAAACCCAAGTAGAACAAAATGTTGTTTATATTAAACCCAACACTGATAAATCAGAGAACATAGCTGCTTATTTTGAACCAAAATTATTACACTAGTCTTGTTTTCCAAACATTTACTACGATTGTGTGAACTTAAATTTTAAAACATTTCTGAGTTTCTGTAAAATAAGTTATTAAGTATAGTACAATTTAAAATACTATAACTGTTAATTTCCTAATTTTGGAATTTTATGAATATTTGATTTATATAAGAATGTATTTATATAAGAATTCTATAGGCCAATCAGAACAGAGATTCTTTAATTTAGAAGACATTTTAACCTAATTCATTACCCTCCAGAGACAGGAAAATATTATGCACTCATCCAAAAAGAGATAAAGGTCTTTCTAAATTATAAGCATCTAGACACACAGACACAAGACTGCTTATAACTTCAGATCTAAGTATTAGCCACATATCAAAAGTAAACACAGAAAAATCACCAGTTCGTATATCAAAGCATTGTACTCTTTCCTGATGGGTGCAAGAGTCTTAATTTGAGCTCAAAACAGACAAATAACAACCAATAAAAATAAAACACTTTAAAAAAGGTTATTGTCTGTCACACAAGGAGAATAAATCTCTCTAATCCATTAATCTATTTACAGAAATCACAATGGCTAGCCCACAATGTTCTGAATCACTGCTGTCACCAGCAGGAAATAATATATCAGTTGTAAAAGCTGCAAAGAGAAAACAAAACACAAAATAGCCAAAAGGAAAATATAGAAAGAAACAGAAGATCCACAAAGTTAAATTTCTCACTGGGGATTTGCCTTTGGGAGTCTGGGTTTAAGCCCCCAGGGGTACAACCTCCTCCAGCATGTAGGTAATTCATCTATCAGAGGAATCCACTGACTATTGGCAGAAGAACCTCCAAAATATTTACAAGACAATTTTTTAAAGGGGTATAAATAACTATCATGCAGCTATAGCATAAATGTTCAAAAGATTTCATTTAATTCATTAATTATAGAAGGAATCAGTAAGATATTATAACCAATTCAAAGGAGAATTCAAAGAGCAGAACGTATCTGTATAGGGAATAAGGAAAACTGAAATAAAATAGCTGCAAAATAGGTCTCTATACAGGGCAATGATTAATCGAATTCCACTGGGCAGAATTATTTTCCATCTTTGTGGGCAAGGTATTTTCTATTATTATCAGTTTTATACAACTTAAAGAGTTATAAAATAGCACAAAACAATAAAATCAAATCTAACTTAGATGGGGCACAGTCAGGACACCCACTTTTTTGTTGAACACAAGAAATTAAGTACCATATGGAAAAGGCAATACCAAAGCTTCTCTTTATCTTCAATTCTAAATTTCTAATTATTTATTCTCAGAAGAGAGAGCAAATAATATAATTCTTTCCTACATCAAATATGCAAAAGGTCTAGTAACTAAAATTTTCTAATTGTACGTATTGTGCAACTCTTTTAGAATCATTTTTTTTTCCTCATGGCATCAGCTTTACCCAAACTTCTTTCTTCTCCCTTATCAATACCACATTAGCAAATCTTTATTTCCGTAGAGGCTTTCTAGACACCTATCAGTATGATAAACTATCCAATTTTTTTTTTTAAAAAGATGAAATCCTTTTAAAAGGTTATAATTTGAAGGAAGAAAAAAAAAGCAGATCAAATAGTTTTTAAAGTGATAAGAAAGATGCTTTATGTAAAACCCACCACAGACAGGCACTTCCACTGGTCTAAACCAATCCCAAACTTGAGACATTTTATTTGACAAACTTGAAATCAAGATAGGATTCTTTTTGAATTATTACCCTGAAGTCACACATGTTTGTAAAGGCCTTCGCTAGGAATTCTGAAGTTAGTGACTCATGCGGTTCAGTAGAGTCTAGACAAGCATGAGCCTGTGACACTGCTTTGATCCTGGGCATTTTCAATATCACAACCCAGGGCCTCAAAGCTCCTAATTGGAATTATCATCACTCCTGAGAAAAAGACTAGGGGGGAAACATGTATATATCTCCATGGAAACAAACTTGTTAGTTTTGTTTTCTACAATATAAAGCAAAAAAAAAAAAAAAAAAAAAAAGTAAGGCCAAGTATTTCCATAGACTTGACTAACAATGTAATTTATGTATTTTAGGCGCAGCCAGGTGACAACTCTACTAGAATCCCAATCCCGACAGAACTCTACATACAAGCTGTCATTTTTGACCACATTTCGAGAAGGAAGACTTAAGTACCAACATGTTAATTTCCTAATAATTAGCTAAATTTAAATAAATTCCATAGACAGAGCAAATTAGAATAATAAATGAGCCCTGTAGCTGGAAGGCAAATTAGAACAATAAAGTTAATAAAGAAATTAGAAAGAAAACTGTAATATTGACTGTCTTTTTATTATACAGATAGGCTCTGAGCTGTTTGCAACATTTCATGGAAGAGAATTTTGGTGCTACTTCAAAGATATGGAAATTGGTGACATATTATGTAGCTCAGAATTAAAAAAAAAAAAAAAAAAATTCCAGATTCCCCTATTGCTAAATAGAATGGACCAAGCTTTTGCCATATGGCATTGCTAGCTGCTAAAATCATTGAATATTGACCGTTAAGGGATCTCAAATTGGCATACAAGGTTTTAAATAGTACTAAACAAGTAAGTAAAATCTGTGACATCCCATGAAATGATGTATAAAATGAATGAAAGCGTTTAATATGCATATATGCTTGGATAACATGAATCCTAAAACAGCGAAGCTGAAGAAATGAAATCTAAAGGAAACTAGAAGATTTTAGAAAACTCAAGACTCGATGATAGAAATAAACACTTTTTCCTAATGTGCCCTGCAGGTGGCTTTTGTGCAGACAAGATATTAATATTTGAAGGCCACTTTTTATTAAAAATTAATATTTGGTTCTTCCTCTTTATTTCCCATTCAATTTAATTCCCTTTTTTAGTGTTTCAAAATACCTTTTATTTTTTATTTTATATTTTAATTCTTTTTAATGTATTTTCTTTTTTAAATTATTATACTTTAAGTTCTAGGGTACATGTGCAAAACATACAGTTTTGTTTCATAGGTATAGGTGTGCCGTGGTGGTTTGCTGCACCCATCAACCCATCATCTACATTAGATATTTCTCCTAATGCTATTCCTCCCCTAGACCCCCACCTCCCAACAGGCCCCGGTGTGTGATGCTCCCTTCCCTGCGTCGATGTGTTCTCATTGTTCAACTCCCACTTATGAGTGGGAACATGCGGTATAGTTTGAATTCAGGTATCGTGATGCCTCTAGCTTTGTTCTTTTCGCTCAGGATTGTCTTGGCTATGCAGGCCTTTTTTTGGTTCCATACGAAATTTAAAGTAGTTTTTTCCAATTCTGTGAAGAAACTCAATAGGAGCTTGATGGGGATAGCATTGACTCTATAAATTACTTTTGGCAGTATGGCCATTTTCACAATATTGATTCTTCCCATCCATGAACATGGAATGTTCTTTCATTTATTTGTGTCCTCTCTTATTTCCTTGAGCAGTGGTTTGTAGTTGCCCTTGAAGAGGTCCTTCACATCCCTTGTAAGTTGTATTCCTAGGTATTTTATTCTCTTTGTAGCAATTGTGAATGGGAGTTCACTCATGATTTGGCTGTCTGTTTGTCTGTTATTGGTGTATAGCAATGCCTGTGATTTTTTCACATTGATTTTGTATCCTGAGACTTTGCTGAAGTTGCTTATCAGCCTAAGAGATTTGAGGCTGAAACAATGGGATTTTCTAAATATACAATCATGTCATCTGCAAACAGAGACAATTTCCTCTCTTTCTGTTTGAATACCCTTTGTTTCTTTCTCNTTCTTCCCATCCATGAACATGGAATGTTCTTTCATTTATTTGTGTCCTCTCTTATTTCCTTGAGCAGTGGTTTGTAGTTGCCCTTGAAGAGGTCCTTCACATCCCTTGTAAGTTGTATTCCTAGGTATTTTATTCTCTTTGTAGCAATTGTGAATGGGAGTTCACTCATGATTTGGCTGTCTGTTTGTCTGTTATTGGTGTATAGCAATGCCTGTGATTTTTTCACATTGATTTTGTATCCTGAGACTTTGCTGAAGTTGCTTATCAGCCTAAGAGATTTGAGGCTGAAACAATGGGATTTTCTAAATATACAATCATGTCATCTGCAAACAGAGACAATTTCCTCTCTTTCTGTTTGAATACCCTTTGTTTCTTTCTCTTGCCTGATTGCCCTGGCCAGAACTTCCAATACTTTGTTGAATAGGAGTGGTGAGAGAGGGCATCCTTGTCTTGTGCCTGTTTTCAAAAGGAATGCTTCCAGCTTTTGCCCATTCAGTATGATATTGGTGGTGGATTTGTCATAAGTAGCTCTTACTATTTTGAGATACGTTTAAACAACCTTGAACTGAGGTAATTAGGTGGGGACAAGTGGTGGAAATCTGCTCAGGTGTGGAGTTGGTAGAGCCCAAGGCAGGAAGTCACAGTTCAAATGCAAGGGTGTACTCATGGGGAAGGCAATGGCCTGGCGCGATATGTCAGATGCCAAGCAGGGTGAGTGGAGTGGTGTTACATTGGAATTGGGTATATGAGGGTGATCTCATAATTTTCAGCATATACAATATATAGAACAGATATGGAATATATATATGTACATGTATAGTCCCTCACGCTGTTAACTGAAAGAGCCCAGGAGCAGCCACCCACCAACATCAGTGAGCATACCTAGTGCCAGGACCTTAGATTCCTAACACCATTTTCCACCAAAACAAGCAGGAATGGGGATCCTTGGGGAAACAACTAATTTGGGGGCTGAAGCAGGGAACATACAAGAGTCTTGAATACCTTTTTGTGCCAGAAAGTAAAAAAGTTCTCCAAAAACAAATGGGATTTATCAAAAGGATCACAGAACTCAATGTGAAGGGTACCCACGGGCCAAATATAGGACCACTGGGGCATCAAAATGATGATAATTAAGAGATAAAGTAGGAAACAGTGAGTCCATACTGATCTACAGGCATGAATAAATTGAAAGTTAAATAAGAAAAAGGGTATTTACATAGCATCCACAAAATATTTATTAATTACAGAGGAAACAATGGAGATAGGTGGAAGACACCAGTTTCAGCAAATGATCAAAGAGAATATCATCAGTAATGAAGCAGAATGAATTTGTGCCCTAGCAAATAAGATTCATGTCTAAATCAATTTGTCAAATATGACATTTTAAATTGGAAGAGCAAGACTTTATCTGTTGCAACAGGGGACCGTAGCATCCCCTTTGTAATAGTACTTCCAAAGTTGCATAACCTGAATCTAATTAAAAGAAAACTCAGGCAAACACAAATCGAGGGATGTTATTCAAAATAACTGGCCTGTAATCTTTAAAAGTGTCAAGATCATGACAGTGAAGGTTAAAAGAAGGAACTGTCCCAGACTGAAGAAGGATAGAAAGACATGACAACCAAATACAACACATGATTCTGAAGTAGATTCTTATTCCATAAAGGGAATTTGGGGGCAACTTGTGAAAATTTAATTTCTCCAAATGGTGAAAATTTAAAGTTCTGAAGATTAAATGGTAATAATATAAGAATATTTATTTCCCAAGTTTGACGATTGTATTGTGGTTAGATTTATTTCCTGATTTTGATTATTATATTGTGGTTATGTAGTAGAATGTTCTTAAATGTAGGAAATTACACTGAAGGATTTGAGAGTCCAAAGGGGATCGTGTCAGTAGATTATTTGTAAATAATTCATGGGAAAAGGTCTTGGTGGTATACTTACAACTTTTCTGTTAGTCCAAGATGTTTGGTGATAAAATAAATGTTTGGCTTATTAAATTTATAAATGAAAACCCTAGTTTCATGCACTTTATAATGTATAAATTTTATTATTCTATCTATAGATTTGACCAAATTTTAACAATCACTTCTATGGGTCCTTCTATGGTTTAACCAAATTCCTTTGAACATTTTAAATTTAAATTATAAACTTTATTATATTTAATTTTCAAAGAATTCTAAA
>NW_016811463.1:577425-586443 GCF_001698545.2 Rhinopithecus bieti | reverse complement strand
GTGGGATATAATCTCCTGGTGTGCCCGTTTGCTTAAAGCGCAGTATTGGGGTGGGAGTTACCCGATTTTCCAGGTGTTGTGTGTCTCAGTTCCCCTGGCTAGGAAAAGGGATTCCCTTCCCCCTTGCGCTTCCCAGGTGAGGCGATGCCTCGCCCTGCTTCAGCTCTCACTGGTCAGGCTGCAGCAGCTGACCAGCACCAATTGTCCAGCACTCTCTAGTGAAATGAACCCAGTACCTCAGTTGAAAATGCAGAAATCACCGGTCTTCTGTGTCGCTCGTGCTGGGAGTTGGAGACTGGAGACTGGAGCTGTTCCTATTCGGCCATCTTGCTCCGCCCGCCCCCTCCCCACACCCTGTCATCTTTTCATTGTTGGCTTCTCTAGTAGATAAGTATTTGTATTCCGTTGTAGTTTTCTGTTGTATTTCTTTAATTATAAGTGAGTTTGAGCATATTTTCACGTTTATTGATCATCTTTATACTTTTTTGCATTTTTATCTTTGTCTTATTTTGTGTTCTTCATTTTTTAATTCATTCAGAAAAGTTTGAGATATATGAAAATATTTTTTTCTGAAACATGAAATCCAAATATTTTTCTTGGTTGATTTATTGGTTTCTAATATTCTATGGTAACTTCTATTGTGCAAAATAATTTATTTGTAAGTAGTTAAGTTCAATTATAGTTTTATTTATAGCTTTTGTATTTCATGGCAGAAAGACTTTCCCACTCAAAAATGATAACTTTTGAAGTTTTTTCTGATAATTTTGTTGTCATATTTAGATGTATATTTTGTTCACTTGTGATTTATTTTGACGAAAGATGCAGAAATTTAATATTTTTTCTCAAATAACTATTAATTCTTTCCAATATTATTTTCAGAAGAATCCGTTTTACTCCATTATTCGAAATCCCATATTTGTCTTAGTAAATCTTCTCCCTCTTTTTTTCAGTTTATTTCTAATGTCCCTAGATTGTGTCTTGCTGGGTCATCACCAAATGTTTTAATTTCTTTTTTCTTTCAATTGATTTTAATATCTTTTAGAGCAAGTTCATGTCCATTAATTTTTTCATAGTTCACACAATAATTTTTTTGTATTATCTTTAATATCGTTTTTTAAATTCTAAAAGAGTATATAAGGATAACATAGACAACCAAGGTAAGTATTTAAAATAATACCTTCTACATAGTAAATATTCAATAAATTTTAGCTTCTGAAATAAAGCAGTTTTCAAATGAAGTAAAATGTATCTAGACATCATGTATTGCACCTACTACCAGAGAAGATGGTGAAATTTCTATTGTCCCAACTCATCTGCTCTCAGATGTTGCTTAAATTCTCTACTCATATCTATTTCATAACTACAGAAAAATGCATGCAACTGTCCTTAGAAATCATTTATATAGTGCAGCTCTCTTGGGCTGAGGTAGGAACTCTCTTCTATGCTCATCATACCAAATATCAATGGATATAATGAAAATGCTTATTCTACCATGCACTTTTGTCAGGATCTCTCTGACTAAGGGTTTAGTACCTCCCAGCACATGCATAGCACTTCAAGGACCCCTTCCTCTTCCTGTCTAGTTAATTTAAGAGGAATGGTAGAATAGTGGTACCCATGTTAGAGAGCAGAACATTTTAAATTGTATTCTTCAGAGCTCCAAGGTCATGTTTAAGAGCCTCAAGGGACTCCTCAAAGGGTGATGGGATGCAGAGCTTTGAATTTCAAAACTCCTGAGCGATTTCAGCCGGAACAGCTCTCCTTTATGTTTCAAGAAATGCTTCATTTGGACAAATGATAACATTATTCTAAAAATAAAAGTGAGGGGAAGAGAGGACAAGGAAGTAGAGAAATTCCTGTCCAGCTCTCTTGTTAGTATAAATCAGGGTTTCCCAAATGCGCACTATTGACATTTTGGGCTGGTAATTCTTTGTTGTAAGCTCGGGGAAGGAGGACGTCTTGTACATTGCAGGATGTTCAGCAACATCCCTGGCCTCTAGCTAGTAGCAGTCACATCACAACTGTGACAGTGTGATAGCCAAAAATGTCTGCAAACTATTTTGAGGTATGCACTGTTATACTCACTGCCAAAAGGGTATAATAGTGGATGTATGAAGCACCTTATTTCTTTCTTCATTTCGGCAAGTTTGCTCTTGATAACAAAACAAATCACGATTCTCAATCCACTTAATTAGTCCTTTATTAGTAGAGGTTTCTTCCCAAGTCTGATCTAGTTCTTTAGTGTTTGTAGGGTTAAAAAAAAAGCTGTATCAAGGCACCCTAGTGTGATAGCATTTATTAACAGCCTCCTTAAAGATTTTAAGTCATAAGTTATATAAATAGTAATAAGGAATTTAGTTATTAATTAATGATAACCAGCAAATGAACATAAAATTATTGAGCAATTTCTCATTGGTGGATTTCGGCCTCCAGCAGCCTATCAAAACTTGCACAAATGGACATCTGGTAACTGATGTTAGTCTTGAATTAGCCTTTGCTTTACTTTCACTTATTCCTATATGGTCAAATTTCTGTTCACTGACAATATGATCTTCTACTTACAAAACTCGCAAGATTCCTGCAAAAACCTCTTAGATTTGATTGTGAAGTTTCAGGGTACTAAATCAACATACAAAAATCAGTAGCATTTCTATACACCAATAGCGATCAAGTGGGGAAGCAAATCAAGAAGGCAATCGCAATCCCATTTGCAATAGCTGCCAGAGAAAAATACCTAGGAATATATTTAGCTGAAGAGGTGATTTCTCTAGCATTTCATTTGTTCTATTCATTCTTTTCTTTTCTTTTTTTTTTTCTTTTTTTTTTTTTTTTTTTTTTTTTTGAGATGGAGTCTTACTCTGTCAGCCAGGCTGGAGTACAGTGGCACAATCTCGGCTCACTGCAACCTCTGCCTCTCTGGTTTAAGCGATTCTTCTGCCTCAGCCTCCCAAGTGGCTGGGACTACTGGCATACACCAGCACACCCAGCTAATTTTTGTATTTTCAGTGGAAACAGGGTTCCACCATATTGGTCTCGAACTCCTGACCTCATGATCCATTCACCTCAGCCTCCCAAAGTGCTGGGATTACAGGTGTGAGCTACCGCCCCCAGCCTGCTCTATTCTTACACTTTGGAAAATAGATCAAGGCATACTACCAGCTTTTATGTTTTCTTTGGCTCTTCCGGTTTTATCACTATTGATTCTTATTTTAATAGTATTTTTTTTAAGGAACACAAGAGTCAATTTTGAGGAAGAAAATTTTGTTTAATTTAAAATGGTTCATAACCAAAAAGAGATCAATATAAGGAATACAGGCAAGCTCTCAACACCGGCAAGGAAAAGACAAGAAAACAGATTTTCTACTACAGCCTGCAGAAAGGAATACAGCCCTGCTGACACCTTGATTTTAGTCAAGTGAGACCTGCATCAGACTTCTGACCTACAGAACTATAAACTAATTAACTTGTGTTATTTTAAGTTTGTGGTAATTCGTTACAGTAGCAATAGAAAGTTAAGACTCATGTGCTGCTAGGTTAATCAATTTAAGAACATATCTGATCAACCCTACTGCAACTCAAAATTCTTCACAGCAATGCTTTGCCTACCAAATATAGTTCAAATGACTCAAGTTTACATACAAAGGATTTTACAATTTTATTGCAGACATCTTCCACTATTTTCCTTCACTACTACACACCTAAAAAATGTCTTTAAGTCATTCCCCAAATTGGTCCTTAACTTTTTCGCCACTGTGTGTTTTCATGCCTTTTGTCTGAAATGTGCTTCTCTTCATCTTCGTTTGCTGAAATTCTAGTTGTCCTTCAAGTTCAAAATTCATTATCACCTACTCCATGTGGTCCTCTCTAATTTCTCTAGTTGCTTATCAGTCACTTTTCTCTCATGTGCTTTCTTGGCCATTGTTTATATCTCTTAATTTGGTTTTATCTCATTCTACCTTCTATGCAGAAATATTGCTTTGTCCTTATTAAATAAATAAGTTTTACAAGAACAAGAATCTTGACTTTCATCTTTGAATTCTTAAAGCACTGACTTCAGGTCGTGGCACTGAGTAAATACTCAAGAAAATTCTAAATTTTATTTATGATATTTCCTGTTGACCAGTTTAAAGAAGATCTGGTATTTCTGATCTGCTTTAAATAAAACACTTTTGATTTTTAATTATTAGTTTTATTGAATTACCTTAATGGTACTGAATATTATATTATGGTCCTAGAAGGTAGTCATAATAAACTCATCTGATACAACAATACCATCTGGGTCACTCTGTAGCATACAATGCAATACTATAGGTAGTCAATTAGACCATGAACATTCTTGTAGTCTGAACATTTCCCTAAGTTGATATGGTGGTTTAATTGTATGCCAGTGTTTCTTTCTTTATTCTCTGATTTAGTTATTTTTTCATATTTTGAAAATGACAATTCTGTTTTCTCTCAACAATGTCATCTCAGAGCTCTAGGCAGAGGACAGAGTGAAACAAATGTGCCAAACATATGGATGACAAGAGAATGATTTTTCCAGAAATGATAACCACATGAAAGTTCTCAGAATGTCCTCTTGGGTTTGGAACATTTTAGGCAAATAATATGTGAACTCAATGAGCTAAAGTGGGAGTCATTTACAAAGAAAAGAGATAAGGAAACTGGCTGAATAGTTTTAGAAAAGACAATCTCCTTCATGACTTGCAAAATACCTTCATTATTCCAACAGAATACTGACACCACTTCTAAAATGGCACTGTTGAAAAATAGCACTTTTTTGAAAAATAAAATCACTGCTGCTGGGACTAACAAAATCTGGGGACATAAAAGGAGCAATAATTAAGTTTTATTTAGAAGATCATTTATTGAATGTCTAGTTGTTTGGGCACTAGACTAAAAATTGTGGATATCAAAATAAAATAAGAAACTTAAGCACTAACACAATTCATAGTTGGTTAATTCACAAGAAGTTTACATGGATTTCAATGATTCCTTTTCAGTTATTTAACTTTTGGTAAATTCACCTGTCCCTGGGAACATCTAAGAATTTCTGAGAAGTGAGAATACGGTGGCAAGAATAGATAATTGTTATTTTAATTAAGTAGTGAAAATAATAAGACAGAATTTTCAGAAGATTATTTGAGAACCTAAAGAAAAAGCATTCAGAACAATTTTTGGATGTGGTATTCCCTGAGGTGGGTCCTGAAGAAGGAGAATGAAATAGCTACGCAAAGATGGGACAGGTATAATAAAAGAAGAATCGTGGAGAGTACAGGACATGGCTAAGGAACTCTTAAGTAGATTAGACCTGCTGGAGCAAGATGTCTTTGGTAGGATGTGAATGGTGAGACATCAAGAAGGAGAGGGGCACAAAGACTAGATCATGAAAGGCCTTGTGCACTCTCCCCATGCATTTGTATTTTGTTTTGACAAACCTAGAAAAACAAAAATTGTTGAAGTATCAATAGGATTTAGATCAGACAAAATGGAAGAAAGAGCATTTTTGTTTTAGATTAGATTAAATGAGGGCATAGAGAACAAGAGAGGCTTGGTGAGTTTTTGAGCAGTTCAGTGATATGATTAGATTGCTCAGTTTAATGAATAAATTGGACTGAAGAGATGAGAGACTGGGAGGGTCACTTAGGAGGCAATGCAATAATTCATGCAAAAAATTGCAAGGCAGTGAGAGAGGTCTAAAAAATAGGAAACAAATGTGAGGAATATTTTGGAAGTACAATTAATGTGATTTAGAGACCTATTCATTATGCGGAAAGAAGAAATAGCAAATGACATGGTGATCTTTAGCCTGGGAAACTAGGGAAGTGATGATGGCATTAAACAATATTGAACCTATTGACAGTGAAACAACAGTTAATTGTGGAGGAAGTAGGGGGAAAGCGTGGTTTTTATTATGTTGACTTGTACCTATTAGCCCAGCATCTAGCAGCTTCATGGAATCCATTGAATTTATCCAAGACCTAAAAACTTATAACTTAGTATGATTTTGCACTAAAAATGTTTTCTCCATTTGTCCAAACATGCAATTAACACATAACAAGGTTCATGAAAGCAGCTTTTGTATCCCGTTTGAGAGTAGCTTCTATCTATTTTTAGTGAACAAAAGGAAAAGACAGTAATATTTGCTAAATACCTACTATATCCAGTTATTCTTTTGAGTATGTTTGCATATTCCATCCTCTAATACTCATAAAATTAGAAAAAAAAATGATGCCCGGGAAAGTATCATTTGACTCAATTCATTTGACTCAAGTATCAATTGACTCGGGTAACTTAAGAGGCTGAGTCAATTCTGACTGCATCCATAACCTAAATCTTAATTTTGTAAATTACTGCTTCTGAGTGGTCAAGGCCACAGACTGGCAAATGTTCTTTGTTTTTCAGCACAAAGGTAGACCATATACAGAATAATATTTTGTGTTTTGAGGGCACCCAGTTTTGTACATCTTTGGTAAAGTGGTAATCCATTTGGTCTTTTGGTGTGTGATAGGTGGACCTGAAATACATCATTTGGACACTGGATGGCAATATTCTAAATGGGCCATGGTCTACTTCCCTGTGTCAGGGGGAATCTTACATAGGGTTTACAAAACAAAGCTTCATTTCTGAAATTCCATTTGGTAGCTGGCTTTCTAAGCCTTTTTGGTGTTTGTGCCAATAGAAAAGGCAATTTGGCTGAACCTGCCAGTCAACCTAGCCAAACACTTGGAACAGGTCAATCATATTATCTTTAATGATAGAGACAATACACATAGTAAATTAACTCCAGAAGATCAAGGGTTAGGTTAAGTTTTCTTATAGTGAGATTGAAAATCTGAACACGTTCAAATAATTTCTGTTCCCTTAGAAAGTGTGAATAGCAATATTTCTGCCACAGCTATATCTGATTAACATATTCTGAACTGAATTTGGTCTGGGTGTGAATATGTTTTACTGTCCCCCAAATTGGGGAACTTGTGGAATCTTTATTGCAGAGATTTCTCTGGGGTAAGCTAACACCAGGTTAAGCATTTGAGAGGAAGTAGATGAGCTTAACAGAGTCAGCTGGCTGGAATTTGGTATTAAGACAGAAAGGGAAGATGATGTGTGGAAATAATGAAGAAGGACATTATTATATGATTTATCTCTACATATAAAAAAATTTGACTTTTTTATCCAAAAGAATGAATATATAGTTGTATTGGGCTGGTTTTTGTTTCATTGTTCCTTTATTTTGTTTTGAGATATTCAAGGATGTGACTTGAAGCCAGACTTATACAATTCCAGAAAGCAATATGGCAGGTCCCTCAGAGGTTACATGGGGTAAACTCTAGGAAAAGCTCCTCGCTTTCTCAAACTTTTTGGAGATAGATGGCCCTTTATAATACACTGGAAATCAAAGCCACTGAATGAATCACTCAAGCCAGCCATGTGCCATCAAAGCACAGACCTTGGCCATCTCCCTGGGCAGTGTCTCAAAATGGCAATAAGGAAAAGTAATCTCAAGAACTGCATTCAACGAAAAGAGCCTAGTGAAGTTCAGCTCTTGGGATAGCTGTCAAAGCTGAACTGGCTTCATGTGCAGATGTGTGCTCAAACCAGAAGGGACTTAAGCTCATCTACAACAGCTTGCTCTGCTGCACCATGCTATCATTCTCTTTATATTAGAAGTGATATTTTGAAATGCAAAGGAAAAATTATGCTCCAAAATAAATATAAGGCACCAGCAACAAAAACGTGTTCCCCATGAGAAAGTATATAATATGTGTACACCATTCAAGTGTTATCTTCTGTTTTACAATGTGATTTCTATGTGAGTTTAACTGAGATTGCTGAAGATTCTGAAATAACTAGATCAAAATAATCTTACATATTAAAAAGAAAATATCAGAAATCAAATATATTTTATTGAATTTCAATTCCTCTAATTTCTAAAATGCAGTGGAATTGAGGACTCATATGTTTTATGAGCAGCTGATTGTCAATTTCTGGGTATATGTCAGTGTAATAGCATAATGCTAAAAATTGTATATTTGAAAGAAATAAAATACGCACATTATGAGCAGCAAGGGAAATAAATCTTTTCTACAATTGAAAGTATGTTCTATTTGCATTTTCTATATTCAGTTTCCAAAAAGCTTGTATAGTTTACTATTTCCAAATTGTTTGTTATATTTGTAGAGAGATAGTGATGGGAATGCTGAGGTAGGTGATTGTGGAAAGATGTTTATATTGTCATCTAAGATTCAAGTGCATCCTAAACTTTTGGTGTAATATTGCACATAATTGGGAAATTCATTTAAAACTACACATACCCAACTTCACCTAGCTCTACTGAGAATCTCTAGACAGTGGCACATTCATACATTTCTGTTAGATATGATGAGATAGCCAACAAAGGACTAATATTCAGAGTCTACAAGAAACTCAAACAAATCAGTAAGAAAAAAACAAACCAACAATCCCATCAAAAAGTGGGCTTAGGACGTGAATAGACAATTCTCAAAAGAAGATATACAAATGACCAACAAACATGAAAAAAACGCTCATCATCGCTAAGATCAGGGAAATCCAAATAAAAACCACAATGCAATACCACCTTGCTCCAACAAGAATGACCATAATCAAAAAATCAAAAAATAATACATGTTAGCATGGTTACACTGAAAAGGGAACACTTCTACACTGCTGGTGGGAATGTAAACTAGTACAACCACTATGGAAAACAATGTGGAGATCCCTTAAAGAACTAAAAGTAGAACTACCATTTGATCCAGCAATCCCACTACTGAGTAGCTACCCAGAGGAAAAGAAGTAATATACGGAAAAGATATTTGCACAACCATGTTTCCTGTATTCTAAACAGAATTACCCAATTTATCTCCTCATTCTTCTCATGCAAATTCGGCACAATTTGCAATGGTAAAAGTATGGAACCAACCCAAATGTCCATCAATGAATGAGTGGATAAAGAAACTGTGGTGTGTGTGTATGTGTATATATATATATATATATATA
>NW_016811463.1:573754-575843 GCF_001698545.2 Rhinopithecus bieti | reverse complement strand
ATATATATATATATATATATATATATATATATATACTACACAGTCATAAAAAAGAATGAAATAATGGCAGTTGTAGCAACCTGGATGGAATCGGAGACCATTCTTCTAAGTGAAGTAACTCAGGAATGGAAAACCAAACATTGTATGTTCTCACTCATAAGTGGGAATTAAGCTATGAGGAAGCAAAGGAATAAGAATGATACAGTGCACTTCGGGGATCAGGAAAGGGTGGGAGTGGGGTGAGGGATAAGAGACCACACATTGGGTGCAGTGTACACTGCTCGAGTGATGAATGTACCAAAATCTCAGAAATCACCACTAAAGAACTTATTCATGTAACAAAACAACACCTGTTCTCCAAAAACCTATTGAAACAAAATAAATACAGTGCCAAACCAGAAAAAAAAAAAAAAAAGAAAGAAAAGAAAAGAAAAGAAACAAGGAGATAGCCCTTTTCATTTGAGGTGTCATGGCCTGTCAGGCAGCCCTCTGTGGTGGGTTCCTTTCAAGATGTCTCAGGCCAATCCCCTGTTCTAAATACCGTTTACTCTTCAGGAAATGACATATTTTATTTTCATGCCAATGAAGGGAAGGACACTTTACCCAACTGCAACCTTCTTTCTTAAATCTGCTAACTTCCCTCTTGCAGAATTCTCCAGGTGGGAAGAAATCACTGATTTTCAGTACTGTATTTCCATTACCACGTGGTTGATCATGTTTGGTCGCCAGGTAGAATGAGGAGATAAATTGGGTAATTCTGTTTAGAATACAGGAATATTTATTTCTTAGCGTTTTTAACTTTGAGCTTTCACCAACATTTAGGAAAAATCCCTTTTAACATCACGTTCCGTAAACATCTGAACTCAGTGAGCTGAATGCAATAACACAAATACATAATTCTTTCTCACCACTCACTGCTAAATTGATTCAGTGGGCTTGTTCTCTCCCCAGCACCAACTCCCACCTAAGAATTCAGGAGGAGAAAATCATTCCATAGCTTTTCTGTTTTGCTTAGTCAAAACAAACTCAATTAGCTTACACCATCTCAGTGAAATTTTAAACTTGTTTACTATTCAGGGATTCTTCAAGGTAGTTGTTAAAACTTTGGTAGCTTGATATGGACTATGGTGGGAATATTTACACCACGAAAATTGGCAAACACTAAAACCTGAGTTTGGAGGTAAAATTCAGTTTACCAGCACTAGTCAAGGGTAAAAATAAAAAAAATTAATTTAAAACTACCCCTCCCTAATATTTATACACCATACTATAAGTATGACTATTACATAAATAAGATGTTGGTGAAAAACTTTTAATAAGTGCCACTTCCCCTAGCCCCAAGATCATGGCTAGTTTCAAGCTTGGAAACCTAGAAAAAGGGAGAATATAGTTTCTTGTGTATTCTTTCTTGCTCTTATAGTACTCCTCTCCCACTTGATAGTTGCTGTTTCTTATCTCTCTAGGGTTTGGCTGCAAGGAGAGGAGATTAGGGAGAAAGGACATAGCCTCAGGTGGCTGATGAAGTTGTAACCTAGCGTTGGTTTCCCAGTTGTGATGAATGCATACTCACTGTGTTCTTTCTCCTACTCCTCTGGCTGACTGCTTAGATAATTCCTCCAGTTATGGGACTCAGAGGGTGAAAGCTTCAGTTGGGGTTATATGTGCCTCCTGATTGTCCTGTTAGGTGAGATTCCTTTTAACATGATCCCCTACAGCCTGCCTCCTCTCTCACCTGCATTTACCCTCTGCCGCAGTCTTTGTTCTCAGAAAATAGGCACTTGAAACCCTCTATGTGCTCTGTCCCTCAAGACTCTCTTGCCCTTGATTTTGCAGACAGGAGTCAGCTACTGATCCTTGTGTCCTCCAAACTCCAGACAACATAATTGTAATTCTGTTGAAAAGCAATTCTCTCGAAGCATCTTTTCTCACTTGGGCTAATACAAAGAAGAACAATCCCCCAAGTTTCCCTCAATGTGGAAAGAAATCCATAAAGCAGAAAATATCTCTCGAAAATGTTATTCTCCCTAAATTTCTTTTTTGTAGCCCTTGATGGGTAAAGGGCCAATGGAGCCAAAAGGCTTTATGGCTT
>NW_016811463.1:546272-573371 GCF_001698545.2 Rhinopithecus bieti | reverse complement strand
TATATATATATAATATATGTGTGTGTGTGTGTGTGTGTGTACACACACACACGCACATACACAAACATACATTTGAATTTCTTTATAAAATATCTTGAGCAATACATATTCATACAACCTCAGGAGAAAAGCATTTGGGTGATATATGTTATTTTTACTTCACAATTTTCCACAGTATGTAGTTTATAATTGTAGTGTGAACGTATGATCATATATATATATATATATTTTTAAGTGATGGCGCTGGTGCTGATTCAGATTTAGGAGCTACTGATCTCTCAAGAGTCCATTATTCTGTTCAAGGAAGTTATTGCAATTTGTAATAATTTCATTATTTGTGTGTCTCTTTATTATCTGTCTCACACTGTAATGCCCAAGATCTGTTTGTATTTGTAATCAGTGTAGCCCTGCCATTAAGATGTTAGTAGATGTTTTTTGCTGGAACAAGAAACCAGGAAAACAGGCGCCAATAGAAGTGGCTACCTATAGCATGTGAGTATGATGTAGATGGAAGTTAGAACAACGCTTTTGAGTGTGCATTTGTTTATATTATTTAGGTTTTTGAACAATGTAAATGTATTTTTTCAAAACAAGAGTTTTGGAAAAGAAGGCTGAAACAAATATAGGGGAAAATTAACTTGTTTTTTACTTTGTAGTAGCATGTATATATAAAAACATATAATTTTCTGAATTTTGTGTATATTTAAATATTTCGTAAATTGGAAATTTTAAGGAAAAGATAAAAAGCAAAACACGACATGATACAATAGTTTAAGGAACATTTTCTGTGATGTCAGAACGAAACAACAACCAACTTCTTCTACCTCTATCACCCAGGCTATTACCAGGACAAAAGATGTCTTCATTTGTAAAATTCAGATAGTAATCATGTAATCCACACAAAATTATGTCGTAAAGTGCCTTGTAAATTATAACATAATGCAAATATTCATATTTTTTCTTATTTCAAATTCCTTAAATTTGGGTACCATACTTTGTTCTTCTTTATATATTCTCCAACTGTTAGCTCAGTACCTAGCTATGGGACTACTGTCTCTATTTCCTAAATATAAACTAAAATTTTTCAAGGTTGAACATACAAAAAGACTCATCACAGGGAAAGCAGTGACTAGGAATTGTAGCCTTGATTTTTATTCCCCTGAGATTAACCCTTCATACAGGAAAATTGTTGTCAATTATGGCTGCTTGAGTTCAGCAGTCTCAAGGGATACTGCTCTTTCCTTATCCATGTCAACTCAGTGTGCATTCATGACTTCCCTTGGTTGCTCTTAGCCTGGTTGGGAATAAGCCAACTCATTAAACAGACTTGACTAAATACATGTAGACAGGAGAAAAATTGCAGTATTAAAATACTTTACTAAATACTTGGAGATAGCAAAAAGAAGAAGGAAGGGTGGGAAGTGGAGGAGGAGAAGAGAAGAGAAAAGAAATAACATAAGACCAAATGTGAAACGCCATATAAAAGAAAATACACCACACCAAATAATCTTATTTATAAAATGTTACTTTCTCTTTAGAAGTCCCAGACTCTATCCCAGCCTAGCAATCGCCCTGCCTCCATGTAGAGAGAGCCATGTTAATACACGCAATCAGAAGATGACCATTGAAGAGCATTCTAGTCATTCAAAATACATTGTCAAAGAATAAGACACATAAACACACATGGACAAATACATCCAGCTTTTATCAATTCACACTTCATCTAATTTAAAAACTTATTCATTAGCTAGAAACATTTCAGGACTATTCAGCAGATAAAGTAGAATTAGTGTCTCAGAAACTTAGGAATGTTAAAGATAGCCTCAGCTTTAGAAAAATAAAACAGCTACATGTTTGAGTTTGATGTTCATAACATGATCCATATTATATGTTTAATCAAAAATATTAGCACATAGCATTAGTTGAATAGTTGCATTTTACGATTTTCTTTGGTCTAAAACATGCATCTGTTTTACAGCTTAAGTAAGATTTAATTAGTAGGAAGAAGAAGAGGTCCTTAAAGAATTGTTCTAGGGTTCTATAAAGTTCAAGTATTTATTTTAAAACCCAATTAAAGAAATTATTTTCTTCCCAGGGAGACACCTTTTCCTTGCTTTTTTTATTTAATTACATAATATCTTAATAAATATGGTCCTAAAACTCTGGAAGTGAAAAATTAGAAATTATGCATAAAGGCTCTTGCAGTATAAATGACCTCAGGCACAGATCAAAAACATGAGAGCCATTATTATTATAGGAGAATAATCAGGGGCTTCCTAATCAAATTAATAAAGAAGAAATAAGCTTTCCACTGCCAAACAGATTCAGTATTGTGAAATAAACTCACTTTCTAATATGAGTAGATCATGAGTCATGTTCAATTATGTAATGTGAAAACTCTACCATAAAGAAACAGAGTACAATCAGTGAGCATTCACAAAATTCCAAAATTCAATAACAAGGAACTTATCCTCTCTGTTCATTAAAGGAGTCTAATGTACACCACATTTTTAATGATGCAATGTCCCAATGGCAACTCTTTATCATTTTAAATTCACTTTCAGGCCATCCTTCCAGCTTCAAGATTTCATTTTTGTTGTGTTGTCCCTATTATTTATTTATTTTTATTTCACTAGCTTTAGCAATACAAGTGGCTTTTGGTTACATAGATGAATTATATAGTGGTGAAGTCCAAGGTTTTAGTGTACCTGTCAGCCAAATAGTGTATATTGTACCCAGTAGATAGTCTTATATTTCATCCACTCCGCCTCTTCCACTCTCTCCTCTCTGAGTCTCCAATGTCTTACCACTCTGTATGCCCCTGCTTCCTCATAACTTAGCTCCCACTTATAAGTGAGAACATGAAATATTTGGTTTTCCATTCCTGAGTTACTTCAGGAATAATGGCTTCTAGTTATATCCAAGTTGCTGCAAAAGACATTATTTCATTCTTGCTCATGGTCGAGTAGTACTCCATGGTTTATTTATACCACATTTTCTTTATCCATTCATTGATTGGCAGGCACTTGGATTGATTCCATGTCTCTGAAATTGTGAATTGTCCGGCTTCAAGATTTCTTGCCCATAAAATAGGTATGGGTAAAACTTAGTAATATCTAAGCAGTCTGAGGTATCATACTGTTCCCTATTTATTAACTATTGTGGTCAAGACATATCTAGTGAGCACATATTATATAACAAGCTCAAAGGTATGAAAAGATAACACAACTTCCATGACGCTTACTAAATAACAGGGAAATGACTAAATAAGTATAACATGATAAGTGTAGTAATTGGAGAGATATAGTATTCTCTGGAAGCTCAGGGCAGAAACAGTACACATATTATGTGATCTATGGGTGTGAAAGAGGGTGGATACCAGGGTAGTGATCTGAAAATTCATATATGGCTCTTCCATCTCCCTATATCCTTCTTTTTTTTTCTTGTCACAACCTGCCAAGTATCTGTTGTTATTTTTTTTGTTTGTTAGTTTGTTTTGTTTTTTTTTATTATCTGCATTTAGATTAAGCATAGGACTTGAGCAACAGTTCTCTTTGTAGCTAAAATTCATTTAATTCATATCCCTATTCAGTTTCCTAGACCCACACAGATGTTGTGGTGTGAGTACTAAACTTGTCATCAGCAAACTCAGATCAAAATCCTGATATCGCTGAGTAATAATAGCTATGTGGCGGAAGACAAAATTGCCTCTCAGAGTCTCAACATCTTCATCTTCACGACAAACCAACTTTACAAGGATGGTGCATAGAGAATTGTAGATAAGGTGGTATATAAATGCAGTTAGTTAAACAAAGGAAAATATCATCAAAGAAACAAATCAAAATATGTCTACCTGGACTCACTTGAGAGGTATTTTAAGAGATTGCTTTGAAATACATGAAAAGTGATACTGCAATGGCACCATCTCCATAATGAATGCAATTGCAGAGTGAAGATATATGGCGCAATGTTGTACAGAAGTTTATTTTGTTTTTAATGAATTTTCTTAGTGAAATGTAAGTATTTGAACACAACTGAGTTTGGAAAATGTGTTTTTAGAGAATGTATGTGCAGCATGTGCCCTACTGTTTCCATTTATATAGCTTTTCTTATGATAGAATGAAAGCCTCTTACCATGTGAATCCTGGAAGCTGGTTGGCTGGCATTTGCATGTGGCCTGGAGAAGCTATCTTAAGCATGGAAAATACTTATTTAGTAGTTCAAAATACTCAGACATGGATTTACTCTACTTCCAGTTATCCATAGTTTTATTTTTATGTAACAGCTAAACACTACTGAGCATTCTACGCTTCATTTTTCACAATCTGCAACCACAGTGTTCTGGAAAAAAAAAAATGTAAGAGCAAATTACCACAGTACCTTGCATTTACAATAGACTTTTGTCAAAGACCTGGAGAGATAACCTACCCTTTTCTAGTAGTATTCCCAGACAGTGAGTTACCTTTTAGCAGAAACTTTTTGGAGAGTGTATTTTAAACTACAAATATTTTTGTATTTTATAAAAGGATCTTGTATACTTTACTTTCTTGTCAGCACATTTAAAATTTCCCTTTCTTTAGGCAAGGTAATCTTCAATTAAAGGCATTTTAGGGAAGCCTATATCTGCTTCTATTTTGTTTGTTGACTGATCCAGTCAGTCTTTGAACAAATATTTATTGAGGAACTGCTATGAACTAGGTAACCCTTCAAGGGCTATTTTATTTTACCCTCATGGAAATACTATGAAGTGCATATTATTCCCCATTTTTACAGTAAAAATACTTGGAGAGAAGACGAGCTAAGTAAAATTATATGTAAAGCATGTATCGGTCTATCATTTATGTCTTCATGGAATTAGTTTGTTCATCTAAGCACACTGGGCAATATATGTCAAACCTGATTAGAACAGTGTTTCAATGACACCCCCTTCACTGTGGATAGGTACTTTGAGTCACTGTGTCATGGCTGAGGATGCTCAATCACATTTCTACGTTGTAGGACCCCCAATGCTGTTAGAACCGGGAAGAAAGAACAGTAATCAGCTTTTTTACGTCCAGACAGTTTGCCACCTAGTGGTCAGGTTTAGCAAAAATTTCTGGAGTCTATTGTTTGTTAAGATAACTTAACTCTCCTTAGATTGTATTTTTCTTAGCTCTAAATAGGGGACCCAGCTTTGCTCAGCTACTTCCAATAATTAGGGCAGGGCAGATTTTCATGATAAGTTACTAGACAGAGTTTCTAGGAATGGCAAGTAATATCTTTGGCTCTCTCTTGAGGAAAGGGCAAAAGTACATGCCTCAATCAAATGTTGCTGACTTAGGGGCAAGGCATAATGCTCTGTATGCAACAAAACCATGCAGGTACAAACTGCAGAGACACAATGTAAATAGAAGTAGACAGAATTAGAATTTGAAAGCTTGTAGAGCCATGAATTATCTGCCTTTTGTTTCGCTGACTTAAAAGGGATATTGGAAAATATTTTACTTCTTGGCAACCTATTTTTTCAAGTTTTACAATGCAAATTTCAGCATTTCTCACCAAGTGACAAATGGAAAGTGTTTTAGAATTTTCAGAGAAATATTGTTTTCCTAGACACTGAGTGCAGTTTATCAAAAATTCTGAAACTGAAGTCTGAAGAAGTAGGAGACTTTAATTAAATGATGAAGCAAGAAGGATACCATTTCTAAGTCTTGTGTAGGTACATGATGTTTTCATTTTCTGCTACAACCAGATTCCATCACTGAAATATTTATAATATTGAGATTTTTGGACCAGGGTGAGATTTTGTCTTAGAGTAGGAATGAACTGAGCCACTCATTCTCAGACAAAATGCATGCAGTCAAGAACTCCATGACTATCTGTGAGACAGATGGGAACTCCTGATGCATACCAGGCGACTGTTCTTCAGCAAAGAAAACAAAAACCCAGGTGCAGAATGTATTGCAACAGTGCAGATGGGTCTTCAAGGGTGTTCACTGTTTACAAGAAAAAGGAACAGAGCTCTCATCATTGACTGACCACTCTTCCTGGGGATCCATTTCCCCCAGCTGGCCTCAAGCAGAATATTCCCCCAAAGGCCCAAGCACCAGCTGTCAATGACCTCTGCCCCTTCAAAGAGAAAGACTGGGTGGCCACTTTCACCCTGTCAAGATGTGCTAATTACTGGAATGCTGAGAATCAGAGTCTACATCCTACAATGGTATTTCTATAGCTTGTCTACCTCCTACACATCTTTCTCCTCTTGTTCTTAAATCTTTTAAATATACAACAGCTTACATCAATTTCTGTATAGATTGTTGGCATCTTTTCTATGCAGTTATATTTTCTCAGCTCCCATATTTTATATTTTATAAAAGGATCTTGTATACTTTATTTTTTGTCAAATCATTTAAAATTTCCCTTTCTTTAGGCAAGGCAATCTTCAATGAAAAATCCTTTCAGGTAAAAGCGATTTGGAAAGAGAGAAAAGCCCTCTTGATATTTACTCTATGCCAGAGGCATGTCCATCTGTAGACATGGCTTCCTCTAATTATCATCATAAACCTAAAAGAGAACATTATTATTCACAGTTGCCCAGCATGGAAACTGAGGCTAAGGGAGGCTGATACTCTTTATATATGCCTCTCCAATCTTTCCTCTCCCAATTCATAGTTCACACTGCCTAATTATTCTTCATAAAATGTACCTCTGATTATTTCATACTCTAGCATTCTTTTCTTGTCTGGTAAAGGAAGTACCAACTCCTCTGTTGGCCTTTTAAGGTGTAGTGTTAGTCTGATCTTCCAACTGTGCCTCAAACTTCTCACTGACACAAAGCTCTTCAACTGTATCCCAGGATTCTGCCCTTTCTCTAGCAATTCGGTCCTCTCTGACTCATCTGTCTTACTCTTTGTTCTTGCCCTTCTCACAGGGATATCTTAGCATATTCCACAGATCAGTGCATAGATCATCTTCCTCACAAGGCCTTTCTTCCACCTTTAATATGTATGAAAGCCATTATGATTCTTGCATTAAACTTTTAACTCAACACTGTTCATTAAAGATAATATTGAACAATCTAGGCTCACACTGAAAATCATCATCAAAATGCAATATAATAATTATCTTCATGGGACACCGTACTAGACATCATGTAAGAAAAATTCAAGAAAAGTGACAGAACTTCTGATTTCTTCAGAGTAGTGTCAAAAGATAGAGAGTAAAAAAGAGAACTGAGCCAGATAAAATATCATAAAGTACAGAGATTGTAATATGAAATTGAGTTTCTAAGTACAATTTTGTTATCATTTGTTTTATTATTTAAAAGCATAAAAGTCAAAGATTTTCAGATGCAAATATTCTATAGGGATGGCTGAAGTAAGGAAAATATATATTGCATTCCTACAATTGACAAAAATCCTACTTGTTATCCCATTTCATACATAAGCAAAGAGGTAATAATAAATGTTTAATAACCATCTCTGAAAAGAAAAAAACCCTAATTTGAAGTATTTGCCAATTTCTGTAGTGTAAATATTTTCACTACTAATATTTCTATTTAAAGCTATGAATGTGGCATCTCTGATCATGGAGTTAGAAGATATGTTCACACCTGCCTCTCACACTCTGGTACAATGTCCCTCAAGCACACTTCTATAAAAGTCAATTATTTTCCCTATTAGCTGAAGAAAGTGAGAATCAGAGACGTTTTATAACTTGCACAAAATCACACAGTCAGTATACAGAAAAGAGGTTGTTTCAGGCTGCTGTGTAAGATTACAAATTCCACTCTTTGGCTAGAGCACACACCTGACCTCTATCAGCAAGTCACTGAATTAAGCAAATTGAACATAGACATCCCTCAATATTCTCTTGTTTCTACCAGGAGTAGAGAAACAGAACAACAAGGAATAATCACATAGTGGACAGGGCCTCAATAAAAGACTTCAATGAGGAAGAAATCTCTAGTAGCATAGAGTGATGATTCTCAGGAATATAAAACAAAACATGACCATAAATTGAGCTTTTGCCTTTTCTCATGAGCTTCCTCTATTTACTCAAACTTCTTACTTTTACGGAAACCCAGTACTTTCTGTTGGCTCTTAGCCACAGAATGAATTTCCTCTTATAATCAGTATTTTTCCTCCCTCTCTCCCTATTTCCTTTCCTTCCTTTTTTCTACATTAGTTTTTTCCTTCTTCCCTTTCCTTTTTTCTTGTTTCTTTCTGCTGATACCATTTTATTGTTGTTGTTTAATTATTGAGGGTCAGAAATACATATACTATTTCCCAATGTTACACACCCAACATAACTCATCCGGAATTGTCAGGAAGGTAGTTAGCTCAAACAGAATATTAAAAAGTGGTCACAGGTCAGGCATGGTGGCTCATGCCTGTAATCCTAGTGCTTCAGGAGCCCAACACAGGAAGAGTGCTTGAGGGCGAGAGTTTGAGACCAGCCTGGGCAACATAACAAGACACTATCTTGACAAAAATAAAAATGTGATCACAGAGTCAGGGTCTATTAATTAAGTACATAAATATGTATTGTCAGGGTCAAATAGATTTACCCAGAGGAATATGAAACACTCCTATTAAAAGTTTGGAATACAAAATTAACTTCTGGGATAAAAAGCTGAATGTTGGTTTTCTCAGTGTGTACAAACCAAGGTTAAAGTGTAAAGGTTTCTGCACATAACTCAGATTCCAATATCATATAGAGGAAGCAGAATAAGTATTATAAAGAGTGGACAAAGTACACTTCCTCTTATTCCCATAATAAGCTTGCTCAATACATTGTTAAAAATGAAATTAATTTCTAACTTAGCCTTTATAAGAAGAAGGACCAAGACCAATTCTATAGTAGTTGACATTGCATATTAAGTAAAACATAAAACAACTCGTGACGAAAAGAGCCCTTCCAGTTAAAATGAATGAGGGTTTTAAAAGTCACATACTCAAGAGTCACTTTGTAGCCCTTAGCGTTTTTGTCTAAAGTATTCCCAAGAGCAGATTTGCCCTTCTCCCACCCACCAGCACCCTTTCTCATCCTGCATTTTTCAAATCATTTGCCAGCACACAGCGGTACCCAAGGTGCCTGGACTCTGTCAGGTTTTCATCTGGAAAGCAAAGCAAAGCTATCTGAAGCCACTCACACACTGATCTCCTAGCAATGAACAGAATCCAACTTACATGAAACCTGCCACTCCTGAACCATGATTACAATAGAGCACTCTGAGCAGCTGTGGCCCCTCTATCTAGAGCACCATGTCAAAAATGCATAAAAGGAGTGACAGAAGACACAAGAAACAGAAATGGAGACCAGTCCATGAGCACCTTCAGGACTCAGTTTCTTCATCTTTACATTAGACAAGATCTGGGTCAGATGATTTTTAGGATCATTTTCAGCTCAAAATCTCTGTAACATAAATAAGCATCACAAGACTGTGGTTTTCATTTTTAAAAACTGCATAATATTCAGGGATTCGATAAGGAAATGTATTTTAACTTTTCAGTCATTTGCCCCAGCCAGAAAAAAAATGTGATGTACCAGTGTGTGCTTTGGAACTTTGCTTGGGCACCTTAGAAATTTTCAGAAACAAATAATACATGAAAAAGATCTCAAAAAGAAATGCTATCAGTTTATGCGGCAGAAAAGGGACTTGCTATCTATTTAGCACCCATTGTGGGTTAAAGGCTTTGAAGAAATTCCCAGAAAAGCTTCTGAAGCCTGCAGTCTCTTGGTGGAGTCATTTCTTCTGTGGTCCAGTCCTGAGTATTCATAGTTGGGAGCATTTTAATAAGTGTTTCATTTCTCTTTTGAATGAATAGGCTCAGAGAGCCTACCACACCTTGATTAAATAATAACAATAACTGTCGCACAAAAACTGTGTTCGGCACTTTCCTTACAATATGTCTTTTGATACTCACCAGAACATTATATTCCCATCTTACAAGGTGAGAAAAATGAAGTTCAGAAACATTGACTCATTCACCCAAAATCATCCAGACTTTAGAAAGAGACAGTTTGGTTACAAAGGTAACTGATAATAATCCCAAAAGATACAATCCCAAATGCTATAAACCTGAATGCTGAAATCCCAAATATGAAAATTTTGGTCTAAAGTCTAAAATCCCTAAAATATAATTCTAGAGAAAATAATTTAAAATTATTTTAAAGACATTCATTTACATTTTAATGAGGATATATTTGAGAAACGTATAAAAACACAACAGGGCATTTCATAGTCCAATTTACACAATAAAATATGCAATACATATTTTGCCAACATAAACACTCATGTACACTAACGACACTCACACAAGCAGAACAGTTATGAGCAGATGAGCCATACTCATAATGAAATAATTAGTCAAAAAGCTAAATATATAAACACATACCACTATGGTTGATAATCGTGTGACCCCAGCTTCATAACTGCAGTCACCTGTAATACCTCCATGGACAACTTGTCTTTTGACAAGATTGGTCAAAAACTACAATGGATCACCACTGCATATGCAGTTCCCCAAAGAGCTGAGAGCTCAAGAAATTTTATCTTTCATAAATGCAGATGTACAAAAAGAACATTTATTTATTTATTGAGAAAGTTGCAACATTTTAATTCTGAGAACCAGAGAAACTGATGGTTTAGCTCTTAATCCAAAGCTGAAAGTCCAAGGCCCCCGCCAGGGTCAGGGGGTCAGGAATCCAAAGGCCAGTGAGCCTGGGGTTCTGGTGTTCAAGAGAGCAGAAGAAAATATGGTCCAGCTCTCAGAGAAATATGAATTTGCCTTCTGTATTCATTCTCTCTGGGACCCTGGCTGATTGGATGGTGCCAATATTGAGGGCAGATCTTTCCCACCCAGTCCACTCAGACTTATATGTACTAACCTCCTCTGGACACATTGATATAATCTGGATCTGTGTCCCTACCCAAATCTCATCTTGAATTTTAATCCCCGTAATCTCCACATGTCTAGGGAGAGAAATGGTTGGAGATGATTGAATCATGGGGGCAGTTTCCTCCATGCTGTTCTCGTGATAGTGAGTGAGTTCTCCTGAGATCCAATGATTTTATAAGGGGCTCTTCGCCCTTTGCTCCTCACACTCTCTCTCCTGCCACCATGTGAAAGGGTCCAAGTTTGCTTCCCCTTCACCTTCTGCCGTGGTTGTAAGCTTCCTGAGGCCTCCCCAGCCATGCAAAACTGTGAGTCAATTAAACCTCTTTTTTTTTTTTTAATAAATTACCCAGTCCTCAGTACATCCTTATTAGCAGTGTGAGAACAGACTAATACACACACCCTCACAGACACATCTAAAATAATGCTTTATTGGCCTCTAGTTACTCCTTTATCCAGTCAAGTTGACACCTACACATAAGTTCACAGTCCACCCTTTTTTAAGTTTGCACCCATGTGTATCTCCTTAAACCATACTTAATTTCCAGATGAAGACAATAAGGAAATAACATGATGTAACTATCCTGTGATTGTGATGTTCAGGATTTTAGATGTTAGAGATTTTATATTTTAGAGACTTAGACTTTAGGAATTTTGATATTTTGGGATTTCAACATTTGGGGTTATGGTGCCCAGGATCGTCTACCGAGATTATGATCCAAACCTGTTGCAAATCCTGTTCTCTCTAATTATAAAGCTAATTGTCCTCAATATCTCAGTGCAAAGTGTGATCTGAAGACCACCTACATCAGACTCACTTAAGGTGCCTATGGAGAATGTTGACTTCTGGACCCTAGGTCAGACCTAAATCAGCACCTTTGTGTGCATGTGTGGTAGGGAGAACTGGGAGTAGGAATTTAGATTTAAAAAAAAAATTCTACTGGGCACGGTCGCTCACACCTGTAATCCCAGCACTTTGGGAGACCGAGGCAGGTGGATCACGAGGTCAGGAGTTCAAGACCAGCCTGGCCAATATGGTGAAACCCCATCTCTGCTAAAAATACAAAACATAGCTGGACATGGTAATACACACCTGTAGTCCCAGCTATTCGGGAGGGTGAGGAAGAAGAATTGCTTGAACCTGGGAGGCTGAGGTTGCAGTGAGCCGAGATCATGCCACTGCACTCCAGCCTGGGTGACAGAGTGAGACTCCGACTCAAAAAAAAAAAAAAAAAAAAAAAATCTCACGTGATTGTTTTACACGTTCAAATTTGAGAACTTCTGCACAATACATTATATTGCCTTTCTAAATAAAACTTTTAAGAATCTGATATAAACCCAAAATGCAGATAGAAAGAATTACCACAAGAAATATAGAAACCAAGAACATTGTAATACTCAGGTTGGATGGCCAGTCTATTCTCTCCCTAGCACATGAGAAACTAAACTGGGCCTGGAGAACAAGTGTGGAGGAGGTGCAAAAAGGTTTGGACTACTTCAAGAGTCATGTCATCCTGTTTGTCTCCACTCCACAATGGGCTTGAATCTGACAAGGGAACCAGTTTGCCCAGCACCCTCAATGTAGGCCACCTCTAAGTCAGCCCTGATAAAGTCTCACTCTTTGTCTCCCCTGGCCTACCTCAGTCTCCCACTGACACATTTTTAATCAGTCAGGGTCCAATAACATCAACTAGATTATGGTTCTTTTTTCAGCTTCTGAAGAAACAGCTTAGATACCTCAATTAGAGTGGGACCCTTTCCTGATTGCCTCTGTTCATTGCATACCTGCAAACGATTTGCTCAACAGGGAACAGTTTTGTAGAAAATATAAATAGCTGGCACTTACATATACCATCTTCTAGATAGTGTTCTAAGAACTTGATTTGTGTTATCTTAATTAATCTTCACCATAGACCTATGAAGAAAATACTGTACATTGTCTTCATTTTACAAACAGAAACTGAGGCACAAAATGGTTAAGTAAGTTTCTGAGGTCCAAACAGATATAAGCAGCAGAGCCTGAATCTGAATACATGCAACGGAACCCCAGTCTGTGCTCTTATCTCCCGGCTACTTTGCTTCTCAGAATATCTTATATGCTTATTTTTGCTAGTTTTATTCTTTGATGGTGACAAACTTATCTCCACATTCAGGTGGCATTTAAAAGAAAGACTGTAAATCTAACAATTAAATATACAACTGACTCAACATTACATTTGTCACACAATAGGAGAGTGATCTGAAAAAAGAAAATTATCTTTACAATACCAGCTTGTTGTGTCTCCATAATCCTAGTACTCACCTTCATTCAAAACTTATTTTAAAATTACATAATGCAAATTCTAAACATAAATGTCACTTGGAATATTGAATAAACTGGGTTAAACAGTGGGATATACATATATCACTCCTCTCCTCTGGGTTACCTCACCCATCCTAATGTTTGTATGGATGTTTTTACTCATAAATTATTTGAGACTTCCTATTTTATACTACTACTCTTACTGTATTCCTGCTGTTGCTGAAGATGACTTCTCAGTAAGTTAAACTATGTGATACATTGTTTATTGTTTCACTGTCTTTATTCATTTTGAAATTGACAAATAAAAACTTTATATATTTATGGTGTACAACATCATGCTAAGCTAATTTATACTTTATAATTTGTTTTTAAAATTCTCCCTTAAGATTCATGACATCAGGAGGTGAGAATCTGCAGGAATAACAGGCCAGACACAAGTTTTGTTTCTACTGTCTTTCTCCTCTTTTGTGTGAAGCCCTGACTTCTACAAAAGCCTAAAATTTCCACACTGCAAACTCACCAATATTGATGCTGGGCCTCTCTCAAATAGAGACAAGACTATTTTAATTTTCCAAAGAACTGATTTAGGAAGATGTAACCTCTGTGGGAGTTTGGAACTGGACAATGTTTCTTCTTGAAATGTTTGCCTTATTTTTATAAACAAATTAAAAGTGAAAGAATTTCTCTACCCCCGACCTTCCCATTGCTTTGATTATGTGTTTGGTTGCTAAATAGCAACCCTAGTCTACAGTATTTCACTTAAAGAAAAACTCCAGCAACTTATCCCAGCTGAACAATCAAAATATACCACACTGTTCCATCAAGCCTAGATTAAAGATAATTATGAATAATACAAAGACTATTTTACACTTCCTTCTCTACCACAAAGTTAAGCATTCAATCAGTTCATAAATTACCAGATCAAATATTACAACCAAGTCAAAAAAAGATTAAATCATTAAGTTGTAGATGAATGACTAGCTAAATGCCAATACCCTTTGAAAAAGAATTTTAAAATGTCTTTCATTCTAGAGGAGCGTCTTAGTTTGTTCAGGTCTCTACAGCAAAATATTTTATATTGGGTAATTTATAAATAATAGAAATGTATTTCTTATGGTTCTGGAGGCTGGGAAGTCCAAGATCAATGCACCAGTAGATTTTGCATCTGGTAAAGACTCTCTCTCTACTCCACAGATCATGCCCTATTGCCATGTCCTTACATGGCAGAAGAGGCTAAGGATCTCCCTTTAACTTCTTTCATAGCAATACTAATCCCATTTATGAGGGTGGAGGTCGTATGACTTAGTCCTTTCCCAAAAAGCCTCACCTCTTAATACTATCATCTTGAGGATTAAGTTTCAATAAATGAATTTTGGAGGGCCACAAATATTCAGGCCATAGCAAGGAGGATTATCAAATATGCATCTTATGCATAAGTTCTATGGTTAACACCTTGAAGGGCATGTATACAATACCTTTCAAGATTTGCCAGGAAAACTCTGATTTCAAACATCCTTCCCTGATGACCCAGTGAAATTACTGAGTGGCTGCTATATATTCTACAGAGCATGTTGCTATTGGTCAAACTGTGTGTCCTAAGTTTTCCTTTGAAAAATATGGTCAGAATAGACTTTTAATTCTTCCACCACCAATGAAATTTCTGAGAATGGCCTTTCAAAATGTATCTGATAGAAGATGGGCTTGAAGGAGTTAATTTCAAGAGTTCATGTTTCTGAAGCCAGGTTGTTTCAATTTTATTAGCTGTCTGATCTAGGAAACATTATTTAACCCCACTGAGTCTTAGTTTCCCCATCTGCAAAATGAATAATAATAGTGCCTACTACACTGGGTTGTAAAGATAAATTAATATGATAATAAATCTAAAGTTCTTGGAATAGTCCTTAACACATACTAAGTTTTCAATAAAAGTTAACTCATTTATTTTATCTAAACTATTAATCAACTTAACCAATGACTAGATGAGGCCTATACAGAAATATTGCCACATTACCACAAAAAAATAGCTTTGTAAAATAAAAGAATGTTGACTTTTATGAAAATTATGTATTTGTTGATATAATTTAACCTATTCCTGGGAAACTGTTTTCCTTTTACCTTGTTTTAATTTATGTTGTAACTATTGTTCTGTTTAATAAGTACCTTTACAATGTGAGAAAATATTTTTGTCTGTGTCTTAGTTAGCCAATATTATATTGCCTTAATGATTAACTTGAAAAAACCTTTAGGATAGCAACATCACATCTCCCTTGTTATCTGTCTCATACATATTCAAATGAGTGGAACTGCCTATTACACTAGGACCAAATTATTTCAAATATCACATCAAAGACATATTTGTTGTTATGCTCTTTTCTGATTTGTCTATTGTGAAAATTGATATGTTATATCAAAATAAGATATATTATTGTTGATATCTAATAAAAGGTTGAAGAATAAATATTTATGTGGCTTTTCTCAAATTGAGATGGAAAATACTTACATATGACTTCTTTTTTCATCATTATACAACCTAAATAGAAAAAATAATATGAAAACCATACAAGCAGGAAAATATGAGACCAATAAATAAGAATTCATTAATTCTTGAAAAAGTCAGCGTGACTATAAGTAGTTATGAAGGCCCTGGCTGATTCTTGCAGAAAATCTGTTCTCATCGGTCCACTATAGGAAGGATAGATGAGATCACATGTGAGAATCAGCTGTGTAGTGTTAAAGTAGAGTTAATGCATTGAGGGGTTTGGAAAAAGAAAGGTTAATTAAGACATCTGTAGAACAACTTTAAACCATACATCTAACATAAGCACAACCCAGACAAGCAGTTAACACTAAGCCTCACTCATGGTAAGAGTTCAAGAAATATTAGAGGATGAATGAATAAATGAATGAGCTTAATCCTAGACTACAAGAAGATAGAAAATGCAAAATAATTTATGATGTGTGTAGTGTGTGCTTTTCAGTTCATTGGTGGAAAAACAATCAGTTAACCTCCTTGAACCCTAATTTCTTCCTTCAGTTCATTGGTGGAAAAGCAATCAGTTAACCTCCTTGAACCTTTATTTCTTCCTTAGGAAACTGGATTTAATAATATTATAATATAACAGTCCTTTCTACTTCCAAAGTATTATTGTGGCTTGCAAATTGGAACACTCTGAAATTTACAAATGATATACAAAATTAAATTGTTTTTATTTTACTTCCTTAAAAAAAAAGTGAAAAGTCTTTGGTATGTCTTCACTGATTTTCTTACTCTCAATCTACTTGTACAAACCTAGAGGTATGGGGATGAGGTTGAGGATAGAGTGCAAAAGAGAAACGTGAGCATTTGGTATACAAATTACAGTCTTCATCTTTTTCTGTGACAGTTCAGAGGGATTGCCTGGAGGTGTGAAGTGAGAGAAAGGAGTCATCATTATTTCTGTCTGTAAGTCAAGTACTGGATAGTTTATATGAAACAAGGTGTGGTGAGTCCCTGAGGAAAAAGGTGAGAGATAGCAGCCACAATCATAAGTTGAACAACAGTCATCACAGGTTCAAAGTGTGAAAAGCACAAGCAGTCAGGCCTGGCTATTTTAAGCTTCACTTGCACTCACAGCTGGCAATGTGTGAGAAATGCAGCCCCCTTCTGAAAGCAATGGGTGATGGAGGAGGGAGGGAGGAGAGAGAACAGTAAGGGGAACCAGAATTTCCTATGTTAAATATTAATTATATGTGGGTGGTATTTTTTAAAACATACCCAGGAGTTGCTATTGAAATGCAAATGTGTGTTTATTGCCATGAGGGAGATATTGTAAAAGGAAAAAAAAAAATAGACAATATCCAGAGCTGGAAATTGCCCCCTGGGCCAAGGGCAGATGTTGGGTAAGAACACAAACATGCAGGGAGGACAGGAAGAAGGGAGTAGGAAAAAGGGGAAAAAAAAAAAGGACCAGAAAGAAGTAGAAAGGACCACCATGGACATCCCAGGAGAACTGATTAAAAAGTCACAGCTGAGCCAAGCCTTTGTCACAAACCAAGAAAGAATTCTCAGGATTTAATGGGTAGAGTGGTCAACTAGTGAGAATTGAAAGACTTCAACTGAAGTAAAAATGGCAAAAATTGATTTATGCCTCCTTAACAATTGGCAGCGTAATGGTAAATGGTAGCAAATGGTAATAATTGATCTATGTTTCCTTAAGTCTTCTCAAGAAAAGCAAAAATAGTAAAAATTGGTGTATGCTGCTTTAGCAATATAACATAACACTGCACCTGGTGAGATAAGAACCAGATATTCCCAGATATTCCCTCTTCTTGTAGTGAAAAGTTGGATTAGACAAAGTAGGCTTAGAAAACTCAAGTATAGAGCAGAAAAGTGGTATCACTGGAAATGCAATAGAAAAGAGAAATCGCTGAATTGAGGTAATATTTACTGAAGAGATTTCCCATTAACCTTTCCTACTCACTGAATAATGGCAGAGAAGAAAACTGAAGATGTGCTAGCAATGGGTCTGGAGAAAATGGGGAAAAGCCAAATAATCATATGTGCCATTGTTTCATCACTTCCTCACTTTAGGACATCCTGAAATATGAATAAAAACAACATCTAGATATGCTTATAGACTAAGACAAAATCATCAACAAACCATTGCTATTTCTGGGCAGCTTAACATATAAAGGCAAAGTGCTAAGGAAAGTTAAATATGTATAGATTGGATGGAAAGCAGAGCTAGAACTAAATTCATAACTTCATGTCTCCTACAGACACATAGTGCCTTTGTATGTGACTCCATGTATGTTTGTATGAAGTATTGTCGAACTATGTATTTCATTTAGAGATAAAATCCAAGTCAAAGGGAATTTAAAATCAGTTTTCTTAATTGATGTGTTCAACCAAAACTTATGTGTAAGTGCTTACTAATGTGCCACATGCAATTTTGGGTTCTGAAAATAAAGCAGTGAGCGAAGATGGACATAGAGCATGAACTTTTTGGCCAGATCACAGAAATGCAAGAGTGTTTGGGCATCTCCCTGGAAGATCACTCCCTGAGTTGCCCAGGCCTTTTATTCTTAATGAGGTGGACAATAAGGAATCATTAAACGTGTTTTTCTCAGAGGAAAGGCAGAAGCAATTTATACTGCACAAAGACGAATGCATTAGCTGTGTGCAAAATAGATGGGAGGGAGAATTGAGAATTTGAAAGATTGGAAACCTATTTCTTGAGGTTGATGCATTAACATAGTTATGAGGACAAAGAAAAATTAATTACAGTGGTGTAAATGAGAGTATAAAACAAGCGATCAGATCTTTGTCAGAACTGGCAAAAGTTGGGAACAATTGCAGATGATAAGAGAGGAAGAAGGGAGCACAAAAAATTAAAAGTGTTTAATTAAGAAAGACCACACGATAGAGGTCAATTTACTAACAAAAGTGATCTAAATTATTCTAAGAATCACATAACACCAAGAAATCAGTAAGTTCATTAAGTTTTCCTTAAATTGGTAGTAACTGATAAGACATGTCAGAATGCTGACAGCTCTCCAGGCACTGGGGTCAAGAGTGGGGCTTAGACTTCAATGTTACTTATCTTAAATTCATCAGTAAGATCCATAATGTTAACATACACTGCATTAGAGCTAACAGTTTGTTTTACAATTGATGGAGATGCCCTTCATCACTCCTAAAAAAAAGATAAGTGTTGGAGGAAAAATACACATTTGAGAATGAGCTCTTTTTTAATCAATAAGGGCATGAACTCACCTCCTTTCACGGAAGAAAAAATCTTCATTTTTTTCCCTCTAATGCCGACATGCCACATACTAGTTATGTGGCTTGGATAAGAAAGGCAACACGCTATGGTTAAACACACACTAAAACTGAAAACTCAGATAACATTGATTCATTCATTCAACAAGACTTCCTTGAACATCCTCTTCATGCTAGGAACCATTCATGAACCCGTAGAGAGGACAGAGAAAATAACATCAGGTGACAATAGTGAAACATAAGACAACACAGTATATTAAAAATAGTGAAACATAAGACAACACAGTATATTAAGAATGCTACTGGAGAACACAGGAAAGCTACTCTTGGCTATGGAAATTTCATGAAGGGAGTAAAATCTGAACCTCTTCTCAAGGGCTGACCAGGAGTTCACCATATATATCCTCCAAGGATGACGTTCCCAGTAGAAAGAACTGAGCCATCATCAGTTCACTAAATCCCATTGGGTTGTTATTTAAATGTTGTCTTTTGAACCAATCTTGTAAATCTTAAATGCAAAAGTATTTCTTTCCAAAGAATAAAATACATCATTTTGAGAAGAGATTAAGAGAGTTGAGAATGGTAGAAATTACTGTCTTTGGGATAAATTAATAAGAAATTTTTTGAAAGCATAAAAGAGTTGAGCAAGAATCACATTTTCCACACTGATATCTGAGTAATGTGGACAGATAAAATATGTGTTTAGATAGTAGCCTATAAATTCAATATTTTTACAATGTACATGAGTTTTTACAGGTTTCTTCAATGTTTAATTCTTGTTTATTTTACTGAAAAGCCCTTAACAGTCTTAATTTCTTTTTTTATTATACTTTAAGTTCTAGGGTACATGTGCATAACGTGCAGGTTTGTTACATATGTATACTTATGCCATGTTGGTGTGCTGCATCCATCAACTCGTCAGCACCCATCAATTCATCATTTATATCACAGTCTTAATTTTTTAAGTGCACAATTGAAGAATTCTGTTCAACTGTATTGTCATTTAGAAACTTACTGATCTCTCAATGTGTCAATCAGTTATTAGAAGTGGAGCAGTAAGAGTTTGTCTTTTGAAATGGTAATTACTTGATTCTATACCATAATTCACAGTAAATGTAATAAGAAATAGTTTTTATTACATGTCCTTCAACAATAAAATTCTTAAAATACTATAATTTCTTTGAGATAGACTTTATACCATGTATTTTAAGGATACCTTCTAGAAATGATGTATTGAAAAACATGGTTAGATTTGCACCAACTGATCTCTAAATTAGAATGATATAGCAATCTTGAAAGAGAAAAAACAATCAAACTGCAATTTTCTGATCTTCTTTAATCCATTTAATGCTCTTATAAAATAGAGGCAATTCTTATTATTCAAAATAGTTACATTCTATAAAGTCACCATGAACACTGAATTAGCAAATACTAAATCATTGCTCCTGAGGGAGAGATAGGAATAGGTTCCTGGGAGCATCTGGCCACAATAATTTTATCGACCAATCAATGTAAAACCTTGCTTATGTGTGTTTTGTTTAAAGACACCTTACCTAATCTATATTGTTGATTCATTTACACTGAACTAATGGCCAACATTACTGTAATGGCTGAATGAAGTTTATATGACATATGTACTTTCTCCATATGGCACATCACAGCCTTCTTGTGCTTAAGAACACTAGACAGTACTTCAGCATCATGCTTGGGGACCATTGTAAACAGTGAAATTACCAATAAAAGTACACAAAATGTGAAAAACAAGTCACTCAGTAGACTGTAAAAAGGACAGGTCTTTATAGTATGACAGCTGAAATAAGAAGGCAGTGTTGCCTTGTTTATCCTCAGCTGGGAATGTGCAGAGTAGGTGACTCACCTTTTTTCACTCCATGCATGTTCAAGAATAACTGCAAAGTGCCCCAGTATTGATTTGGAGGACACAAATAAATTTTAGCAAGTAGGTGAATCTGCAAACATGGAGTCTTCAAAGAATGGAAATTTTGATGACAGTTATTATTAATAATATTTAGTAAGGAAACAGAGACTCAGAAAGCATACATAATTCACACAAAGATATCCAGCTAGGAAATAACTAGTTGAATAATTATTCAAACTTAGCCTCATGTAAGGACACTAGCCTTAACTCATTTTGCCAAATAGTGTGATAGAAGGATTAGGAACACAGGTTCTGGAACCTGAGTGTCTGGGTTCCAGTGTTAATGGTACCATTTATTAGCTGTTTGACCTTGAAATATAAGTTAACTCTTCTGATATGATTTGGCTGTGTCCCCACCCAAATTTCATCTTGAATTGTAGTTCCCATAATCCCCACACATCATGGGAAGGACCAGATGGAGATAATTGAATCATAGAGGTGGTTTCCCTCATCCTGTTCTGCTGATAGTTAGTTTTCATGAGATCTGATGGTTTTTATAAAGGACTTCTCCCATATCTAGGCACTCATTTCTCTCTCCTGCTGCCATGTGAAGAAGGACATGTTTACTCCCCTTTCTGCCATGATTGTAAGTTTCCTGAGGCCTCCCCAGCCATGTGGAACTGTGATTCAATTAAACTTCTTTTCTTTATAAATTATCCAGTCTCAGGCAGTTCTTTATAGTAGAGCGAGACCAGACTAATAAAGTAAATTTGTACCAGGTATTGGGGCACTGCTGTAAAGACACACGAAAATATGGACGTGACTTTGGAACTGGGTAACAGGAAGAGATTGGAATAGGTTGGAGGGCTCAAAAGAAGACAGGAAAATTTGAAACTTCCTTGACTTGGAGGGCTCAGAAGACAGGAAGATATGGGAAAGTTTGGAACTTCCTAGAAACCTGTTGAAAGACTTTGACCAAAATGCTGATACTGATATGAACAATAAAGTGTGGGTTGAGGTGATCTCAGATGGAGAAGAGAAACTTATTGGGAACTGGAGTAAAGGTCATTCTTGGTATGCAAAGAGACTGGTGGCATTTTGTCCCTGCCTTAGAGATCTATGGAACTTTGAACTTGAGAGAGACAATTCAGAGTATCTGGTGGAAGAAATGTCTAAGCAGCAAAGCGTTCAAGAGGAAGCAGAGCAAAAATATTTGGAAAATTTGCAGCTTGGTGATGTGATAGAAAAGAAAAAACATTTTTCTGGGGAGAAATTCAACCCCCCACAGAAATTTGCATAAGTAACAAGGACAAGAAAATGGGAAAATGTCTCCAGGGCATGTCAGAGACCTTGATGGCAGCCCCTCTCATCACAGGGCCAGAGGCCTAAGAGAGAAAAAAATGGTATCCTGGGCCAGGGCCAGCCCCCCCGCTCCCCCCCACCACCGTGTGGACCTTGGGGACTTGGTACCCTGCATCCCAGCTGCTCCATCCATGGCTAAAAGTAGCGAAGGTACAGCTCAGGTCATTGTTTCAGAGAGTGCAAGCCACAAGCCTTGGCAGCTTCCACATGGTATTGGATCACCAGGTGTGCAGAAGGCAAGAATTGAGGTTTGGGAATTTCTGCTTAGGTTTCAGAGGATGTATGGAAATGCCTGGGTGTCCAGGCAGAATTCTGCTGCAGGGGCAGAGCCCTCAAGGAGAACCTTTGCTAGGGCGGTGCAGAAGATAATATAGGGAGGGAGCCCCCACACAGAGTTCCCACTGGGGCACTGCCTAGTGTAACTGTGAGATGAGGACCACCATCCTCCAGACCCCAGAATGGTAGATCCACCTACAATTTGCACTGTGTATCTGGAAAAGCCGCAGACACTCAATGCCAGCCATGAAAGCAGCCAGGTGTGGGGCTGTTCCCTGCAAAGCTACAGGGTGGAACTGCCCAAGGTCATGGGATCCCACGTCTTGTATCAGTGTGACCTGGATGTGAGACATGGAGTCAAAAGAGATAATTTGGGAACTTTAACGGTTAATGACTGTGATTTTGGATTTCAGCCTTGCATGGGGCCTGTAGCCCCTTTGTTTTGGCCAATTTCTCTCATTTGGAATGGGTATATGTACCTAATACCTGTACCCCCATTGTATCTAGGAAATAACTAACTTGCTTTTGATTTTACAGGCTAATAGGCAGATGAGCTTGCCTTGTCTCACATGAGACTTTGGACTTGGACTTTTGGGTTAATGCTGGAATGAGTTAAGACTTTGGGGAACTGTTGGAAGGGCATAATTGTGTTTTGAATTCTGAGGACATGAGATTTAGGGAGGGGTCAGGGTGGAATGATATGATTTGACTGTTTTCCCACCTAAATCTCATCCTAAATTGTAATTCCCATAATCCCCATGAGTTAGGGGAGGGACTAAATGGAGATAACTCAATCATGAAGCAATTTCCCTTCTCCTGTTCTCATGATAGTGAGTTAGTTCTCGCGAGATTTGATGGTTTTATAAGGGGTTTCCCTCTTCGCTGGGCACTCATTTCACTCTTCTGCTGCCATGTGAAAAATAACGTTTGCTTCCTTTTCTGCCATGATTGTAAGTTTCCTGAGGCCTCCCTGATTCCCAGTCTTCTCTATAAAATGTTTTTACCCTTGTGGAACTGTGGAACTGTGAGTCCTGTGGAATTGTGAGTCAATTAAACCTATTTCCTTTATAAATTACCCAGTCTTGGGAAGTTCTTTTTAGCAGTGTGAGAATGAACTAATATACTCTAAAAGACTAATTATGTACACAGGTTAAATGGAGACAAGAACAATCACTACATAATTGGAAGATTATGAGGATTAAATAAATAATTCCTGTAAAGTGACTAGCACAGTGCTTAGCACACAAAAGTGCCCAGTGAATGTTAACTACCTAAACTGTCTATTATTCTGTCTGTAGCCACTATATGTTGAATACCAACTGAATCAAACACTGAACCGGGAAAGTGATATTTTACATACTCTTTCCCAACAATCTATGACAAGGATAAAAACATTTTATAGAGAAGAAGGGGAATCAGGGAGTTGTTGATCAAAGGTTACATAGTTTCACTTATGCAAGATGAATAAATCCAAGCAATCTACTGTATAGCACAGTGCATACAATTAACAATATGGTATTGTTTACTTAAATATTGTTAAGAAGGCTTTAGGACATTCGTCTAAGCAAAGATTTTATGTCTAAGACTTCAAAACTGCAGGCAACCAAAACTAAACTTACAAGCATCTGCACAGCAAAGGAAACAATCAACAGAGTGAAGAGACAATCTGTAGAATGGGAGAAAATATTTACAAACTATTCATCCAACCAGGAACTTAACAGAAAAAAAAAAAAAAAAAACAGAAACAAAACAAAACAAATAGATTAAAAGTGGGCCAAGACTCTGAAGAATAGACGTTTATCTAAAGAAGACATATAAATGGCTAAGAAGTATATGAAAAAAAGCTCAACATTGCTAATCATCAGGGTAATACAAATCAAAACCACAACAAGAGATAACCTCATTCCAGTTAGAATGGCTGTGATATGGTTTGGCTATGTGTCCCCACCCAAATCTCATCTTGAATTGTACTCCCATAATTCCCACATGTTGTGAGAGGGACCTGGTGGGAGATAATTCAATGCTGGGGGTGGTTTCCCCCATGTTGTTCTTATGATAGTGAGTAAGTCTCATGAGATGTGATAGTTCTATCATGGGTTTCTGCTTTTGCATCTTCCTCATTCTCTCCTTGCCTGATGCCATCCATGATTTGCTCCTCCTTGCCTTCCACCATGATTGTGAGGGCTCCCCAGCCATGTGGAACTGTAAGTCCAATGAAACCTCTTTCTTGTATAAATTGCCCAGTCTTGGGTATGTCTTTATCAGCAGCATGTAAACAGAATAATACAGTAAATTGGTACCAGCAGAGTGGAGCATTGCTGAAAAGACACCCAAAAATGTGGAAGCAACTTTGGAACTCGGTAACAGGCAGAGGTTGGAACAGTGTGGAAGACTCAGTAGAAGACAGGAAAATGTGGGAAATTTTGGAACTTCCTAGTGACTTGTTGAATGGCTTTGCCCAAAGTATTGATAGCGATATGAACTAGTAAGGCCCAGGTTGAGGTGTTCTCAGATGGACATGAGGAACTTGCTAGGACCTGGAACAAAGATGACTCTTACTATGTTTTAGCAAAGAGACTGGCAGCATTTTGCCTTACCCTAGAGATTTGTGGAACTTTGAACTTGAGAGAGATATTTAGAGTATCTGGTGGAAGAAATTTCTAAGCAGCAAAGCATTCAAAAGGTGACTTGGGGACTGTTAAAAGCATTCAGTTTTATAAGGGAAGCAGAGCATAAAAGCTTGAAAAACTTGCAACCTGATGATGTGATAGAAAATAAAATCCCATTTTCTAAGGAGAAATTCCAGCTGGCTGCAGAAATTTGCATAAGTAACAAGAAGCCAAATGTCAGTCCCTAAGACAATGGGGACAATGTCTCCAGTGGATGTCAGAGGTCTTCATGGCAGCCCCTCCTATCACAGGCCTGGAGACCAAGGAGGAAAAAGTGGTTTTGTGAACTAGGCCCAGGGACCCGAACTATGTGCAGCCTAAGGACTTGGTGCCCTGTGTCCTAGCTGCTCCAGCTGTGGCTGACAGGGGCCAACATAGAGGTCAGGCCATGGCTTCAGAGGGTGCAAGCCCCATGCCTTGGCAGCTTCCATGTGGTGTTGAGCCTGTGGGGGTACAGAAGTCAAGAACTGAGGTTTGGGACCCTTTGCCTAGATTTCAGAAGATGTATGGAAATGCCTGGATGTCCAGGCAGAAGTTTGCTGCAGCAGCAGGGCTTTCATGGAGAACCTCTGCTAGGGCATTGCAGAAGAGAAATGTTGGGTCAGAGGCCCCACACAAAGTCTCTACTGGATACTGCCTAGTGGAGCTATGAGAAGAGGGCCACCATCTTCTAGACCCCAGAATGGTAGATCCATAGCTTGCTCCATGCACCTGGAACAGCCACAGAAACACAATGTCAGACTGTGAAAGCAGCCAGGAGGGAGGCTGTACCCTGCAAAGCCACAGAGGCAGAGCTGCCCAAGATCGTGGGAACATACCTCTTGCATCAGCATGAACTGAATGTGAGACATGGAATAAAAGGAGATAATTTTCGAGCTTTAAGATTTGACTGCTCCACTGGATTTTGAACTAGAATGGGGCCTGTAGCCCCTTTGTTTTGGCCAATTTCTCCCTTTTAAAATGGTTGTATTTACCCAATGCCTGTACCCCATTGTATCTAGGACATAACTAGCTTCTTCTGATTTTACAGGCTCATAAGCAGAAGCGACTTGCTTTGTCTCAGATGAGACTTTGGACTGTGGACTTTTGAGTTAATGCTGAAATGAGCTAAGACTTTAGGTGACTGTTGGGAAGGCATGGTTAGTTTTGAAATGTGAGGACATGAGATTTGGCAGGAGCCAGGGGCTGAATCATATGGTTTGGCAATGTGACCTCACCCAAATCATATCTTGAATTATACTCTCATAATTACCAAGTGTTGTGAGAGGGACCTGGTGGGAGATAATTGAATCATGGGGGCGGTTCCCCCAAACTGTGTTTGCGGTAGTAAATAAGTCTCATGATATCTGATGATTTTATCAGGGTTTCTGCTTTGCGTCTTCCTCATTCTTTCTTTGCCTGCTGCCATCCATGTAAAATGAGATTTGCTCCTCCTTGCCTTCTGCCATGATTGTGGGGCTTCCTTAGCCATATGGAACTCTAAGTCCAATTAAACCTCTTTCTTTTGTAAATCGCCCAATCTTGAGTATCTCTTTATCAGCAGCATGAAAATTAACTAATACAGGCTACTGTCAGAAAGATAAAAAATAAATTCAAGTGAGGACAGAGAAAAGAGAACTCTTATACAGTGTTGGTGAGAATTTAAATTAATTAGTATAGGGCGGAGCAAGATGGCCGAATAGGAACAGCTCCAGTCTCCAACTCCCAGCGCGAGCGACACAGAAGACCGGTGATTTCTGCATTTTCAACTGAGGTACTGGGGTCATCTCACTAGGGAGTGCCGGACAATCGGTGCTGGTCAGCTGCTGCAGCCTGACCAGCGAGAGCTGAAGCAGGGCGAGGCATCGCCTCACCTGGAAGCGCAAGGGGGAAGGGGATCCGTTTTCCTAGCCAGGGGAACTGAGACACACAACACCTGGAAAATCGGGTAACTCCCACCCCAATACTGCGCTGTAAGCATACAGGCACACCAG
>NW_016811463.1:532835-541875 GCF_001698545.2 Rhinopithecus bieti | reverse complement strand
ATAAATAAATAAATAAATAAAATTAATTAGTATAAACATGGAAAAGTGTGGAGGTTTCTCAAAAATCTAAAAAGTGGAACTACCATGCAATCCAGCAATCCTACTCCTGGATGCTTATCCAAAGGGAAAAAAAAAAAGCCAGTATATTGAAGAGACACATATACTCCCACATTTATAGCAGCACTATTCATACACAATAGCTAAAATATAGAATCTACCTAAATGTTCACCAATGAACTAATGGATAAAGAAAATGTAGTGTATATACACAACAAAATTCTACTCTACCAGGAATTCTCTATAATGTGAATAGACATTGTCTAATCAGCTAAAGGTCTTAAAAGCAAAGACAGAGGCCTCCTGAGGAAGAAGAAATTCTGTCTGAAGACTGCAACATACAAAGGTTTACTGTTTCCATCCTGCAAACCTGCCCTACAGATCCCAGATGTGCCTGTTCCCATAGCTGCATGATCCACATTATTAAAATAAATCTCTTTAGATAGGTACATAGATTAGATGGATAGATGACAGACAGATGATAGACAGACGATAGAAGATAGATAGATAGATAGATAGATAGATAGATAGATAGATAGATAGATGAAATAGATATCTCTGTGTGTTTGTGTATGTGGCCTATCGGTTCTGTTTCTCTGGAAAATCTTGATAAATACAGTGACCAACCATCCTGGTTTGCCCAAGAAAAAGGGGCTATGTGGAACAGGAACATTTCAGTGATAAGACCAGGATAGTCATGAACAAACCAAGACATGTTGCTGACACTAAAGTGGTTCTTTTCTGCAGCAAATTGCCTGGTGTAAAGGAACATTATGCACATAGGTTTTCAGGATTATTCCAATTATTTTTGGAACAAGTGATCCAACCAATCACAAGTCAAAAGATATTAACTTAGCACTACACTAGGTTGTGTGTGTGTGTGTGTGTGTGTGTGTGTGTGTGTGTACCAATGATGTGAAAGCAAGGTAGTTCCAGAAGCTTCACAACACCGCAAATGGAAAAACTGTCCCCATTAAACAATTACTCTCTCCAACTCCAGGATTTACCTCTTCTGAATATTTTATATAAGTTAAATTTTTAAAAATATGGCCTTTGTGATCAAGGAAAAACTGACACAGATGTTCATAGCAGCTCTATTTGTAATAGCCAAAACAAGGAAACATGCCAAATGTCCATCAACGTTTGAGTATTGATGAAGAGATAAACAAAATGTGGTATATCCATACAAGGAATCATATTTGACAATGAAAGGAATAACTGCTGATACATGCTACAACATGCATGAACCTTGAAAACATAATAAACACACAAGGTTTTACAAAGGAGTACACAGAAAATTAAAAAAAAAAATTTTAAAAAAATGTTCATTCTGGACTACATGATAAATTTTGCCAAAGTTCTTTCCTAACTATGTAGTTTCCCTATATTAGCAGTACTCTCCATATGCTAGTCTTTTCAGAAACCACTTAAGAACCCTATTCCACTTCCAAAGGAAGTTTAGAAATTTAGGAGAATGGCTTTATTAATTTTATCTTCCAAATATCCAAATAATATTATATACAAATATGCAAACTTGTGGAGTCTTAATTAGGACAAAGAAGTCAGGTTGGCGGGACCAAGGTAAAGCAAAAGAGAAAGCAGATAAGCTACAATTCTACTTTCCTTTATGGTTCAGGACACATAGCCCTGCTGTGCAAATAACTCACAATCTTCCTGCACCCAAAGATCAACAGACCCCAAGCTGACAGAAAAATGCAAGTTAACTCACTGCAACCTTGGCATTATCAGTGCTTCACAAAGCCCTCTTCAGCACACAGCACAAGCACCATTCTATAAAATCCCCAGAAAGACTTTGTTTCCTGGCAGTTAGCTCCTTTCTTGCTGATGTGCCCATTGCACCCTTGCAATGTATTTTCACACTTTCTCTAATAAATCTGCATGTCTCTACCTACAGCTGAGACTTGGAAATTTACAAAAGGAAGAGAGGTTTAATGGACACAGTTCCATGTGGCTACTGACGCCTCACAATTAAGGTGGAAGGCAAGGAGTAGTAAGTCACATCTTACATGGATGGAAGCAGGCAAAGAGAGAGCTTGTGCAGGGAAACTCCCTCATATAAAATCATCAGATCTTGTGAGACTTACTCACTATCATGAGAACAGCAAGGGAAAGACCTGCCCCCATGACTCAATTAACTCCCACCAGGTCCATCCCACAACACATGGGAATTCAAAATGACATTTGGGTGGGGACATAGCCAAACTATATCATTCAACCTCTGGCCCCTCCCACGTCTCATGTACTCACATTTCAAACCCAGTCATGCCTTCCCAACAGTCCCCCAAAGTCTCACCTTATTTCAGCACTAACTCAAAAGTCCAAGTCCAAAGTCTCATCTTAGACAAGGGATCTTTTCTGCCTATGAGCCTATAAAATCAAAAGTAAGTTAGTTACTTCCTAGATACAATGATAGTGCAGACACTGGGTAAATACACCCATTCCAAATGGGAGAAATTGGCCAAAATAAAGGGGTTACAGGTCCCATTCTAGTTCAAAATCCAGTGGAGCAGTCAAATCTTAAAGCTCCAAAATTATCTCCTTTTATTCCATGTCTCACATCCAGTTCATGCTGATAAAAGAGGTATGTTCCCATGATCTTGGGCAGCTCTGCCTCTGTGGCCTTTGTAGGGTACAGCCTCCTTCCTGGCTGCTTTCACAGTCTGACATTGAGTGTCTGTGGCTGTTCCAGGTGCATGGAGCAAGCTATAGATCTACCATTCTGGGGTCTAGAAGATGATGGCCATCTTCTCACAGCTCCACTAGGCAGTGTCCAGTAGGGACTTTGTGTGGGACCTCTGACCCCACAATTCTCTTCTGCAATGCCCTAGCAGAGGTTCTCCATGAAAGCCCTGCCCCTGCAGCAAACTTCTGCTTGGACATCCAGGCATTTCCATACATCTTCTGAAATCTAGACAGAGGGTCCCAAACCTCAATTCTTGACTTCTGTACCCCCACAGGCTCAACACCACATGGAAGCTGCCAAGGCATGGGGCTTGCACCCTCTGAAGCCACAGCCTGAGGTGTACCTTGGCCCATTTTAGTCACCATCAGAGTGGCTGAGACATAGATGACCAAGTCCTTAGACTGCACTCATCATGGGGACCCTAGGTCCGGCCCACAAAACCACTTTTCCTTCTTGACCTCTCAGCCTGTAATGGGAGGAGCTGCCACAAAGACCTACGACATGTCCTGGAGACATTTTCCCCATTGTCTGGGGGATTAACTTTCAGCTCCTTATTATTTATGCAAATTTCTGCAGTCACTTGAATTTCTCCTTAGAAAATGGGATTTTCTTTTCTATCCCATTGTCAGGCTGCAAATTTTTCAAACTTTTATGCTCTGCTTCCCTTATAAAACTGAATGCCTTTAATATCCCCCAAGTCACCTCTTGAATGTTTTGCTGTCTAGAATTTTTCCACCAGATACCCTAAATCATCTCTCTCAAGTTCAAAGTTTGACAAATCTCTAGGGCAGGGGCAAAATGCCACCACTCTCTTTGCTAAAACATAACAGGAATCACCTCTACTCCACTTCCCAACAAGTTCCTCATCTCCATCTGAGACCACCTCAGCCTGGACTTTGTTGTCCATATCACTTTCAGTATTTTGGTCAAAGCCATTCAACAAGTCTCTAGGAAGTTCCAAACTTTCCCACAGTTTTCTATATTCTTCTGAGCCCTCCAAACTGTTTCAACCTCTTTCTGTTACCGAGTTCCAAAGTTGCTTCCACATTTTTGGGTATCTTTTCAGCAGCACCCCACTCTATTGGTACCAATTTACTGTATTAGTCTGTTTTCACGCTGCTAATAAAGACACACCTGAGACTGGGAAGAGAAAGATGTTTATGGACTTATAGTTCCACATGGCTAGGGAGGCCTCACAGTCATGGCAGAAGGCAAACAGGAGAAAGTCATGTCTTACATGGATGATGGCAGGCAAAGAGAGTTTTTGCAGGGGAACTCTTCTTTTTCAGATCATCATATCTCATGAGACTTCTTCACTATTGTGAAAACAGCACATGAAAGACCCGCCCCCATGATTCAAATACCCCTCACTGGGTCTCTGCCACAACACGTAGGAACTGTGGGAGTTACAATTCTTGATGAGATTTGGCTGGAGGCACAGTCAAACCACATTACCACCCGTGCCAGTGGCCCATATAGTCTCTGATCACCTACGACACTTATGGGGTGTGTGTGTGTGTGTGTGTGTGAGAGAGAGAGAGAGAGAGAGAGAGAGAGAGAGAGAGTGAGACAGAGGGAGAGAGAGACAGATACATAGAGAAACTAAGTCTTAGGGAAAATCAGTAAATTACCCAAGATCATAATTTAGATACAGGCAAAGCCAGGGCTCTGCTCTGGTATCTAAGCCCATTCTGTTATGTGTATGACATGTACAAAACCATTAACACTCATTTTATTAAGCACCAAATCAGCGGAGTGAAATTCAAATTTAAGTATGAAGTCTAATAGAAGGATGAGTACAATCAAGCGGGCTCAGTCAAGGAGATCATAATGTCATGTCAAGCATGTACTGTATTTCCAGTGATGTGGCACATTGAATTAAAAGCTTGCCTGAAGGAATTGAGTTTTGGGCAAAACTTTATAGAACTAAGGAACACATTAGGAGAGAGAATGAGGGAAAGGGTTTCAGGGTTTAAATCATTTATTCATGCATTCAACAACTATTTATTGAACAGTTACCATGTACCAGATGCTTTTCATAGTATTGAGGCAAAAATTGTCCTCAGAGTCATGGAGTTTGCAGTACAGAGTAGGTAGGTTACTAGCAGCAAATAAAATAGATGTATTGAGTTTATGGGAAAAAATGAAAATGGAAATAAATTTGATGGAGGGGATTCACGGAAAACCTTGAATTCTGGACTGGGAAGTTCAAATGTTAAATGCATTAGGCCCTGGAGAGTCAACATAGATTAATGAACAAGTATGAAGTGAAAGGTCATCCTTGGCTCTTCCAGTCCTGTCTCTATGTGGAAAGAGACAAGGGATACAAACAAATACCATCCCGAAACCAGCATGAATATGAGTACGTCCTGCCAGTGAAGAGTAGGATAACAGTGGTATCTATGGAAGTGTAAAAGATAGGCTTCCCACCTTTTCAGAAGATTTTTTAAAAATCCCTACCGAGAATGACTTTAAGCTAGGCTTAGTTATAGCATTCGGATATTACTCTCAGATAAAACACCTGTGTTAGGTAATAAAAGTCAACAACATTTCCTTTGTATCAAGAATTAATCTATATTTATCAATATTTTGTAGGACTTCCATCATGGCTGGGTAAATAGATGCAGATAGGTCCACCTCTCTGCACACAACTGGAGATAACTACTTCCACAAAATAACGCCAGTATGATGCTACTTAGATTCCATTTACAACCCTGCAATAAAACCAGTAATAACACTTTGTACTTATGAACTGCCTCACACTGAAAATATCAAATGTTTTATAGACCATAAATTCTCCCAACACCCTTCACGAGAAAAAGAATTACTCTCTCCAATTAACAGGTAAACTAGAAACTAGCATAGCACAAGAACTTGCCCAAGGCCACTGAGGTAAGAGAGAGGGTCCACTTGTTCTGGAGGCTCAAGCAGGGCTGCTCCTCAGCAAAGTGGTGTGGTAGGCAATACTTTATATTGCATGCTGTTTCTGCTTCCCTTTTTCTGCTTTCCCTTTTTTGTTCTCTACCAACTTTTGGCAATTGTCCTAAGTTCCTCTTAAGGTGTTAACTGATACCAGTTGATAATGCTCAAGGTGTTAGCCTTCCCAGGGATATCTACATTTTATTAGGGGACTCTTGAAGTCTGGCTGAATGTCAAGAACCAAAGAAAGGACCTGTTGAGCCACTGATGGAAAGTGGTTCATAACTCACATAGTGTCCTGCCCCGGGGGCCATTAACTCCTGTACCCTGCCACCATAGAGACCATCCCCAGAAAGAAACCTCCTCTCCTCCTACATCAGTCAGTACCCTGAGGTTTTGCTTTGTTTCAAGGGCTAAAGTGGAAACAAAAGGAACTTCCTTTATGCCCAGAACTACCTGACATCAAGATGGGTCTGGTTCTGTCTGAACCATCTCTGTATTAGGAGGAGGCAGGATCCCTGAAAACATTTTGTAGCTCCATTCTTTGTGCCTAAATATTGTTAGTAAGTGAATTGTTTCCTGGCATTTCCTGGGACTACAAACACTGGCACCAGGTGGGATTTCTTTCACCTAACAGGAGAGACATTTACCATGGCATTTCCAAGGAGATCAACATTTGAAATCTCTTCCTACCTGAGGGCTGGAGGGAAATGGAACAATCTGAAACCACCAGGAAAAGGCCTGGTTGCCCCACTGCCTTTTGTTGGGACTTGTATCTGATTTCCTGAATTAATTTAAATAGCTAGTCTACTACTTATGATTCAAGAGAAAAGTGGGAACTAGGAACTCAGGAACGGAGGTTTGCTATAGGATTACCTGCATATCTATTATGGCATCCATCATCTAAACGATTTGGAGAAAGTGGTCACACACTATAAGCAAGTGCTGAATGTAGAGAGAAAAAAATTATAGATGTTGCTCTTTTTTCTTTTTTAACCAATCATCACTGAAAGAAAAATAGTGCTGCCTTTCTTCTAAGAAGAAAGCAAATTTCTGCTATCAACATGTAGTTCCTCTGTATAGCTCCTGTTGAGGCTGTTGAGGTCTAGAGTAAGGCCAACTTAAATTTTTTTTAAAAAATGAAGCCTCTTCTTTTCATTTCTCCACCATCTTAGATGACAGAATGAGGATATCACTAATTGTTCTTCAATATTCTTCTTTCAACTGCTTTCCTAAAGGGTATTTACTGAATATCTAGTGTAGGCAAAAAGCTCTCCACGTGCTATGCATGATTCTTGTCCTTAGAAAGCTGCATTCTAGCTGGATATGGTGGTGTACACTGATAGTCTCAGCTACTTGGGAGGCTGAAGTGGGAGGAACCCCAGGAGTCAGAGGCTGCAGAAAGCTATGATGGAGCCACTGCTCTTCAGCCTGGGTGACAGACAGCCCATCTCTAAAAATAAAAGTTTTAAAAAGCTGCAATCTAAATAGAGATACAAACGTACTCAAATGCCCATTTAATATTGTTATTTAACTTCTCATATGTTTATGTATCAAATCATAATAAGGAATGAAATCTGAAAGTCACTGATCTGGAGTGGATTAACATTTTGGTTTTGGTTGTGTGTCACATCACCAGGAAATTTGCTCTAGAATGTTTTAAAGCAAGAACAACTGTCACAAGACAGCAGAAGATTCCTTGGGGGTATTCCTTGTCAGTTCCTGGGAATCCAAAAATACATCATGAATTAGCACAAAGATAATCACAAATTTCTATTTGATTATTTGCATTTCCTTGAAAATAATGCAATAAAATGTATTGCATACTTAATATAGATGTGGGATTACAAAAATAGAAAAGCAGCAGCCCTTGCTCTTGCTTAGGATCTGTCAGCTCCCATTCTATTTTCATTCCTGTCCAGTCAAATCCTTCTCGGTTCACCCAGCACTACCCAGACACTCCTGCTCTGTTTACAGCTCAGCAATAGTTACCAGGATTGACAACGTAGATACTTGAAATATTTATATAGCATTTATGCAATCACTTTTCATTGCCCAGTAAAAGAACTGGTTTGCAGAACTTGGCTCATAGCCAGAGTCATCTTGATCTTAATTTTATAAGGCAAGAATTTACTCCAGAGTTCAAAAATTGAAAAACAGGGTGGAGGAGTTGTTGGTAGGTGATCATTTGTGGTCAAAGAAAGCTGTTTGCTTTTTCGTGGGCAGATATCCAGGGCCAGTTTTAAACTACTTCCTTCAAGGAAGAAACGCCAGAAAAACACCTGGAAACCCCGAAGCACATGTAAAGAGTAAAATTAGTCCCCAGTGGTGATATTTATCATTTCTACACCCCCATCTGTCCATATTTTTAAAGCATTCATCACCATACCTAAGCAACTTTAATTGATCCTGTTAAGGTTTTACATGGGTCATCTGAGCAGCTACACCTGGAAATTTTCAGGGTGAAAAGGCAGATGCCAGCAACCATGCTAATGAATGAATCTCTGAGTTGCTGAGGTGACAAATGAGATCGCCTCCTTTAAATGCCTTTCAGCTCCAGATACTGGAGGGTCAGTAACCTCTTCAACCCACAATCCCATTGCCAAGATCTCCTGGACTGCATTTAAGGGTAGGATTGGTGGGAAAGAAGAGGGACGAGAGGAGGAAGAATTAAGAAAGTGGAAGATGGTAAAGAGAGGATAGTGAACCCAAGAGCCGGACAGCGGAGAAGGAAAGAGGTTGCTGCACATATTTCAGCGTTGGCAGCTAATCCTTACCTATGGGGGCTTGGAGACATGACCACCTGGGAGAAAATGACTATAGAAAAATGAATGGAAATATTCAATGCATTGTGTAGGGCACAAGTGCCAGGGCAAGCAATACATTTGTTACATTCTTAGAAACGCAATTCACAAAACAATCACAAAAGGAATTAAGTGAAAAAAGATAAGTTTTAAGAAGAAAACAATTTTTAAAGTAACAACTTTTCCCAAAAGACAAAAATCAGACTGGTAAACTGCTATATACAGAAATGGCTGATAAGACCAAGAGAGAGAAAACTGCTGGTATAAATAAGACCTTTCTGAAGCCATAAGAATTTAAACACAAATTACAGAGGAAGGATGCCAGCTGAACTGCCTGCAGAAAGAAACAGATTAGGACAGTGGGTAGCGTTCCACAGAGTAGAGCCTGTAGGCTACACGTGGGAAACAGTACGAAGGGCACCTGAGCAGACTCTCCAAATATCAGATCACAAGGAATAAATCAACAGCCTGTGCAAAGAAAACTTTTAAGGTGGGTTCGCAAAATTTGTCATGCTGTGACTCAAAATAGTCTACCTCTTTTTTTTTTTTTTTTTTT
>NW_016811463.1:507382-532471 GCF_001698545.2 Rhinopithecus bieti | reverse complement strand
TTTTTTTTTTTTTTTTTTGGAGGCATAGTGATAAATTCTCATAGCATCATTATCAGCAGAAATTTTGAGTAAAAGTGGAATTGAATAATACAAAGGAAAATATGACTATGTTAATTACTTATAAAACCTTAGTGTGGGCCAGGCATGGTGACTCATGCCTGTAATTCCAGCACTTTGGGAGGCTGAGACGGGTGGACCACATGAGGTCAGGAGTTCGAGACCAGCCTGACCAATGTGGTGAAATGCTGTCTCAACTAAAATTACAAAAAAAATTAGCTGGGTGTGGTGATGTGTGCCTTTAATTTCAACTACTCGGGAGGCTGAGGCAGGAGAATTGCTTGAACCCAGGAGGCAGATTGCAGTGAGCGGAGATCACGCCATTGCACTCTTGCCTGGGCACCAAGAGCAAAACTCTATCTCAAAAAAAAAAAAAAAAAAAAAAAAAAACCCTTAGTGTGCCTGTTGTTCTGATAAGTTAATAGGAATGAGGATGTAAGGCAGGCAGCATAAAAAGGGATTCCTGCTCTCATAATATAATTTATTTATTTTTAATTAAATAGAAAAAATCAAAATGCTTTATATGATTAGACAGATATAATCACACAGAAATATTCTATACTCTTGGCATAGAAAACAGGACACTGGGAAGATATATGTCAAAATGTTAATTTTGGCTTTGGCTTTGTTTGGGTTCTGTGACTATGAGTGATGCAAAAATACATAAAACACAGTTTCTGCCCTTAAGAAGCTGTCTAGTTCTTATTCTTTATTATATTTGTTTAGTCATCTTCACTTTTCATATCATTACAATATTATGGAATGTCTTAGTTTAGGGCAGTTGAAATGAAGTTCAAAAAGGAGGAAATAAGTAAAGGCTAAAATCAAATTATTTTGGGCTTTAGGAATATGATTATGTATTTTTTATTCCGTATATTATATAAGAAAACAAATGTGTTTGGCAGGAGATATTTGATATGACACCCCTTTAGCTTGTCACTATTCAATTTGATTCAGCTCAGCAAATATCTATTAAGCAGGTAATGGTATATAAGGAAATCAGGGGAAAGCAGGAGGAGTAAAAGTTGAATAATAATCCTGCCTTCGAGGTCCCTGCATCTAAAAAGAAGTAAATTCATGTAATTCTTCCTCCACTTCCTCCCAACCCCAATTGTATCCCTTGGATTCTTGTCTGATGTTCCTATTTAGGACAGAGAACAGGACCAAACCTTTGGGTAAATTCCCCTGAATGATTATTCTCAGTGTAAATCATTAAGAAATGGGAGTTCATTAGTCAATGAACAGTCCTCCGCAGGCAACCCTCCTTTCCAAGTGCTTTTCCTGTTGTCTGTGACATGTTTCCTCCAGACTTTATTATGGTTGTCTTTCAAATCATATAGGTCTCAGTTCAAATGCCGTGTCCTCAGAGAGTCCCTTCCTGACCACCTCATCACCCTAGAATACCACCACTCTGCCCATTCTCAGCCAGAGAATCAACCCACTTACCACACCCACATACCCACCGTTCTTGATCTACTACTTTGTTTTACTGTTTTCATGGTACTTCTAGAAAATTCTTTTTTTTTTTTTTTGGTTTGAGTTTATGTCTATTTTTTTTTTAATATAAACCCCACAAGGGTAGGGATTTCACAAGTCTTTTGTATGGCTATATCCTCAGCTTCCAGAATAGTGTGTGGTTCATAATGTACATTTGATGAATGTGTATGAACAAATAAGAGAGGGAACATCTGTTTCTGCCTCACTTGATCTTATTGTCTTGACCCTAGACTTTAAAAAAAGAGACAAACTTTCACTTCGTTCCCAATTGCATCTCCAGCACCTAGAAGAATGTCTGGTTCATACTGGATATTCAGTAAAAAATTGTTAGCAAAAGTGATAGTCGGACAGGAGTCAGGAAGAAAAAGACCCAAATAGCAGAAAATCAAGAGCAAAAATTTTGCAAGACATATTAGTTTGGTGCAAAAGTACTTGCTGTTTTGGCATTAAAAGCAATGGCAAAACTGCAATTATTTTTGCACCAACCTAACATGTTGGTGTGCATTGATCTCTGTGTTTATTCCCATGAGCCTGTAGTCAATTATTGTCAGCAAGTTCCAGGCTTGTCTCAAGTCTGAGACAAAAATTAAGGATGATCTGTGTATTCAAGCTTAGGGCAGAATAAGTGAGAAGAGAGTAGCAGAATCCCTCAGTGCAGTGCAGTAGAAATATGAATCAGTCAGAGAAGGATCGGTAGATGGAAAATTTCTGGAGAAGGAGTCAGACAAGAGGTCCAGCCACTCCCTCTCCAGGTGGATGTTCTCCCAGTACTGCCAAGTCTGGAGGAGCTGGGTTTTATTTTGTTAGAGAAACAGTCATTTCTTTATAAAAATAAACAAAGGAAGCATATAACAGAATCTCTTAATGCTATAAGTACTAAATGCTATAAAAAGATAAAGGATTAAGAGCTCACAACACATCAGACTAATTAGGAATCACATCATGAGAAAGGTAGCATTTTCAGATGCATTTTAAGGAGGACAAACCAGGCAATGGAATATGCCAAGTGAAGGAAAGTGGACAAGAAGCACATAGTATGGTTGGTGCATAGGAGATAACATGAGAAAGGAGAGAGATACAGAAAACTAGGTTGAGGACAAATTGGGCAAGGCTATGAGTACCAAACTGAGGTGTCTGGTGTTTTTTTGTTTTTTGGTTTTTTTTTTTAATTTAGTTGGCAATGAACAGGTACTTATTGGTTTCTGAGAAAGTTTATAACATTCGTGAACTAAGTTTTAGGAACATAAATCTAGTGGCAGTATTTACATGGTTACTATGGTAGGCAGGATTCTAAAATGACTCCCAGTGACCCATGATCTTGTATGATCCCCTCTATTTTGAATGTAGAAGGAAACTATGGATATGATGGTATATTACATGGTTCACTTGTGTTCAATGGCCAAGTCAACTTTAAGAATGGGATGTTATCCTTGGCAGGCCTCACTTCAGGCATACCCTTTACAAAGATGGGGTTTCTTTCTGGAGAAAGAAATTAGAAGTACTGTATTCAGCATGCAAAAAATTATTTATTATTGATTTTAATATGGAGGGGGAACACACAGAAAAAATGGCAAGTGGCTTCTAGTAGCTGATAACAAGTCCTGGCTAAAAGTCAGTAAGAATATGGAACCATGGTCCTACAATTACATATAAGGAATTGGATTCTGCAAAAATCTGAATGAGCTTGGAGGAGGATTTATACCCACAGCCTTCAGATAAGAATACCACCTGGCCAACACATTGAATGTGAGACCCTAAGCAGAGAACCCAGCTGAGCCCCACTGAACTTCTGACTTACAGAATGATGAGATAATAAATGGGTGTTGTTTTAAGCCTCTAAGTTTGTAGTAATTTGTTATGCAGCAATAGAAATCAGATTTATCTGGAGTGGGGAAGAACTGGAAGCTATTTAGGAGACTAAAAACGTAGCCTAGATTAAAATAAATTAATAACTAAATGAAAGGGGTTGCAATAGAAATAAGGAGAATAAATGAAAGAAATAGAAGAGATAGCCTCTATGTGACTTAGTAATTAATTTATGATGCTCAGAGAGAAGGAGAAGGTGAATAGAAGTCTATGACTTGGAACCTGGATGGCTAAAATGGTAAGAGTGCCAACATAAAGGTTCGGAAACCAAGAAATTAAGATGGACGACCAATTTCATTTTAGATGCACTGAATTTATGATACCAATAGGATAAACACAGTTTATAAAAACTCGGCGGGGGAGCTGAAATTCTGTAGAGACTTAAGGTTGGAAATACTTGTGGAGTTATTGGTAACCAAATACAAGCATATAACTCAAGTGAGTTAACTGGAGAAATAATGGAGAGAAAGATTGGTATGAAGTTGGAAGAAGACCCCAGAAGAAAGACTTCGCCCACCTAAGTGTAGATGATATTCTTCCTCTGTCTGAAATAACCTATCTAAAATGCCCCTGGAAAATCACCTACTTTGCTTTTAAATCTCAGTTCAACTACCGTCTCTTCCATGCAGCACTCTCTGCCTTACTCAGCCAGAAAACAAAACAAAACAAAACAAAACAAAACAAAACAAAACAAAACAAAACAAAACACCTTAAGGTTTTTCAAGTGGTTATTCCTATCTCTCAAGTAGACTAAGTTTTCAGAGGACAGGAACCATTTCATTTTATCTTTGTATTTTCAACCCTAAATTGTCAAGAGCACAACAGATACTAAATATGTATTGAGTAAATGAATCAAAGATGGTAGTAATAAAAAGAGGAAGGAACCAAAACTTCACAACTGCTAATATAGTCTTACATAAGTATTCAATAATAGTTGTTGATGGGAAGTTTTTAGAAAATAATTTTATATTACTCAAGAATATCAATAAAGACAAGCATAATACACATGTATTCATACATACACACATAGGGTTGTTATAGTCAAAAGTAGAGTTTAATGCAACAGAATCCACTAATCCACTAATCTACTGTTGTTTTCTATTTTAGAAATGCCTTCCTTTAACTCTCCTTTTGTTTAGGGAAAAAGACTGAAAAGAATCCTCTGATTCAGTAGTTGGCTACAACAGTCACAACCTCTAACATAAAATAGGAAAGACCTATTATTTAATAATGAAAACAACTCTTAATTAATGCAATGCAACAGAGAAATCAAATAAAAGGCACATGTACTACCACCAATACGTTTAACTCAGTTCCTCCTGAAAAGCTGCAAACCCTCCATACATCAAGGAAATCAGATGCTAAGCCAGAAATATGAATCCTATGATTTAAACCATTTGAGCAGAGGCATCTCAAGATGCCAGCATTCTGAAACAATTTAATCCATCCAAGGCTGGGATTCTGTAGCCTTTGATAAAAGAAACACTGTGCTACTGTCTTGAATATCACAAGATGGCATCTCCAGGTGTGCAGATGAGGGAATTGTTTCCTTCCCATTTAGTTTGCTTTCAATTCAGTTTCCCAAGAAGTCATTCCAAGAGTCTGGCAGGGGTGCCATTTATTTGTCATTGTTGGAAATGCTGCTGCTGGCTTCATCCATTTCATCCATTGCTCCCTCTTCTTGGGTGTATGTTAGTTGCAAATGAGTTACTGTAAGTCCAAATTTTGGTTGCTGCTAGTGTTCTCTGGTTTGCTGGCTCCCATATCCAGATTCTATTCTAGTCTGGAATTACAGCTGGAAATCTCTGTTAGGGATTATTCTACTTGCTTATCACCCCCTGTTACTTTGATTATTCTGAATGTAATGGCTGGTCATTAAAATATAAAGATGGGCATGCCTTGATCTGTGCCTTAGACAAAAACAGACAAGCGATTCTCTTAGGTCTCAGTCGACTCTTTTTAAGCATTTGCTATGTGCTAGGCACTATGCTAATCTCTTGACATGGACTATCCAATTATTCTTTACAACAACCCTGTGAGATGGCACTATTATTTTATGGTTCTGGCTTAAATAACCAACCGGAGGCACAGCAAAGGGAAGGGAGCCATTGCAGACGTGCTGTCAGTCTTCAGTATCTATGAATGAAGAATCATGTGGAGTACAGAGTGGCAAATGTTGTGACAGAAATATACACTGTAGCTAAAGGGAGGGAAGTCACAAAGATGGTTTCAAAGGGGAAGAGGATGACCTTTTAGCAATGAGGACTGGAGCTTGGGGGGACCCAGAGCTATATATTTAAAGGCCAGAGGTGACCACCAAGGCAGAAGAACTGAAGAAGAATTTTCTTCCGGATTTGGCATTCTCCCAGGGCAGAGTAAAGATGTCAGGAACGTTTGAGGCAGGCCTAGAAAGGGGAGGCAGATCACGGAACTGAGAGAGAGCAGAAAGGAATGGAAAAACAGCCGATAGTTCACAGGGAAAAAATCAAAGACAGAGAGTTTCCAGGGCCTATTGAATTTTGCAATTAGATCTTCATTATTAATCACAAAAGCTATTATGTTCTTTATGCCAAGCAAAGATCAAACACATGATCTCATTTAATCCTCACAGCTACTCTTGAAGTACGTGTTATTATCTGCAGAACAGTTCCCAGGGCGGCTAAGGGCAAAATCCAAACCACAGTGGGTTAAGAAGTGACTGAGTGGGGAGAATGTAGTCTGGATTTGGGATAAATTTAGGATAGAAAGGGATTGAGCCCCTACTAAAGGCTAGTGAGTGCGCCAGTCACTTTAGCACTGCTTTCTAATGTCATCCAAACAAAACTCTAAATGGAATGTGTTGTTATTCACCATCAAAGAAGAAACTCAGATTTGGAGACATGGTGTGACTGCAGTAGTCTATCTTCGTTTCAATCAACTCCATTGCCCCACAGAGGGGAAGAGGGATAAATGTAATAGACATTGACTGAGGATTTTACTGCATCTTGCCAAGAACTGCACTAAGAACATTTACATGGATTGCACACTGCAACTTCAGTTTAAATGCTAATTTCATTATTAATAGTGTGGTGATCTGGCCTGAGGCCAGAAATCAGACTCCCTGAGTTTGGATCTCAGTTAATGAACTTACTATGTATCCTTTTGCCTCAGTTTCCTCCTCTGTAAAATGGGTTTTGTTGTGAAAATTATTTGGTAATATACGTGAAATATAAATAACAAGGCATGTCTAGAGTATAAGTGTGGAGAAAAGTGTTAGCTTGTAGTTGTTTTCTTGTTTGTTTGTTTTTTGTTTTGAGACAGAGTTTGCTGTGTCACCCAGTCTGGAGTGCAGTGGCACACTCTTGGCTCACTGCAACCTCCATCTCCTGGATTCAAGCCATACTCCTGCCACAGCCTCCCCAGTAGCTGGGATTACATGTGCGCACCACAACGCCCAGTTAATTTTTGTATTTTTAGTAGAGATGAGGTTTCACCATGTTGGCCAGGCTGGTCTCGAACTCCTGACCTCGTGATCCACCCGCCTCGGCCTTCCAAAATGCTGGGATTACAGGCCTGAGCCACAGCGCCAGGCTGCTCCTGGTTTAATCTCCATTGTACAGTTATGACAAGAAAGGATTAGGAAGACAAAGCTAGCAACTCTCATATTCTGTTCCAGATTCAGGGATCTTCCAGACACCCTTGTTTTTAACCACCACTGCACCATCCTGCTGGGAAACCTTTTGGGGACCTGTAGGAAGGAAACCTTTGGGGAAAGCTATAGGTGAGGTTGTGGTGTGTTTGCTTGTTTTCTTATTTGTTTTTAACATGATGTTGACTTGCACATATTTCTCACCTCGAGAGAAGATGATGCGGGAGAGAGGGGCGTTATGATGGGTATGCGCTCAGAAAGACAGGAAGCTACGATGACGGGGTACAGGTGCAGGGGCCCGCAGTGTCCGTCAGAGGAGGCTCAGGAAAGTAAGCGAGAATGGTGTTCACGTTGTGACTTTGTTTGGAATCAGAAGAGCAAAAACCCAGAAAGAAGTTCTGTTTTCCTCTGCCCTCCTGCTAGCCACCATACAGCCACTGTTCTCGGAGAATAACAGCAACAACAACAAAAAAGCCGTCCCTCCGACCATTTCTTTAGTCCTAAGTCTCCCTTTCCCTTCCTCTCCCCAGCCATCCCCACCCCTACTTCCTCTTCTCTCCCTCCCGCTGCCAGTTCTCTGGTTCTCTGGTTACTCCCCGCCTTGCTTCTATCCCAGCCTGGTGCAAGCTAAGAGGGCGAGGACGGGAGTGGGAGAGATTGGCTGAGGACTCGACAGATCAGCTAGAGAGCGAAAAGAACCAAGTCTCTCTCTCTCTCTCTCTCTCTCTCTCTCTCTCTCTCTCTCTCTCTCTCTCTCTCACACACACACACACACACACACACACACACACACACACGTGTACACTAAAAAACTCGGACCAGAGGCGCCGCAGCTGCTCCAATCCCTGGAAAAGGCAATCGAGCGCCCTCCCGACCGCTGCGCACAGCCCCGGCTCCGACCTGGCGCCCAAAGCAGAGCTAGTCCTAGTCCTTAGCGCGGCCAGTTTGGCCGGGTGTTCCCAAAAATAAAGCGAGGAGGGAAGGTACAGACAGATCTTGAAAACACCCGGGCCACACACGCCGCGACCTACAGCTCTTTCTCAGCGTCGGAGTGGAGACCGCGCCCGCAGCGTCCTGCGCGGGTGAGGTCCGCGCGGCTGCTGGGGAAGAGCCCACCTGTCAGGCTGCGCTGGGTCCGCGCGGCAAGTGGGGCCGGCCGCTGTCTCGCTGCATCCGGCCGTGTCACGGGCTCCGTGCGCCCTCGCCCTAGCTGGTTTGGAGTTCAACCCTCGGCTCCGCCACCGGCTCCTTGCGCCTTCGGAGTGTCCCGCAGCGACGCCGGGAGCCGACGCGCCGCACGGGTACCTCGCTATGGCCATGGCTGGGGCCAGCAGGCTGCTCTTGCTGTGGCTGGGCTGCTTCTGCGTAAGCCTAGCGCAGGGAGAGAGACCGAAGCCACCTTTGCCGGAGCTCCGCAAAGCTGTGCCAGGTGACCGCACGGCAGGTGGTGGCCCGGCCTCCGAGCTGCAGCCGCAAGACAAAGTCTCTGAACACATGCTGCGGCTCTATGACAGGTACAGCACGGTCCAGGCAGCGCCGACACCTGGCTCCCTGGAGGGAGTCTCGAAGCCCTGGCGCCCTCAGTCCCTGCGTGAAGGCAACACGGTTCGCAGCTTTCGGGCGGCGGCAGCAGGTGAGTACGCGAGGTGAGACCCCTTCCCGCGGTCCCGTCCCAGCTTTCTCCCAGGACCCCCCACAGCTTCCTTGTCTGCCCCTTGCTTGGTGGCGCTGCCCAGGGACTTTTCTCCACCCTCCGCAGCTGCCCTCTGGATTCCTCCTTCCAGTCACACCCCGCGTGTCACCAGCTGCATCTCTTGTAAGCCCAGTTTTCAAATCCAAAGTGAGAGGGGGAAATAGAGGGAATGAAGGACGCGGAGCAGTGGAGGGGGTAGGCTGGAGGAACTTCGTGGAAAAAGGGAAGGGGGGACACCCCATGCCTGTGAGGCCTCCTGCCCTGAGTGACTGGAGCACCTCTAGGGTAACTTATTCTGTTGATTCCTAAATCGGCCAGCGGAAATTCCTTTGGACTGGGCTTTAGCCATGTTTACTAAGAGGCAGATGCCATTTTATGCCAATGCCAGGGCCCGAGAGAGAAATCACACTTGAATAAGACGCCTTCCCCTCTCCTTTTAAATAGTCGCTTCTCCAGATCTTGCACCCGCTGTAAATTCGCGCCCTTTGTGTTACTGTACTATATTTGACACTGTATTTGATAGTTCTTAGTGGCAAACAAAGAAAGGAAAGAAAGAAAAGAAAGAAAGAGAGGAAGGAAGGAGGGAAGGAAGGAGGGAAGCAAGGAAGGAAGGAAGGAAGGAAGGAAGGAAGGAAGGAAGGAAGGAAGGAAGGAAGGAAACAGGTGCTTGGGTGTTTCGATTATTTAAAACGCCTCTGGGTAAATAGGGATTGTACCATCCATCCTGGGAGGAGCTGGGAGACGAGGGGAGGGAGCAACCCTGGATGTAAACACCTCTTGGAATCTGCCCAAGAAAATCTGCTCATCCCATTTTTCAGCACAGATCACTTCGAACTGAAATTCATGGCTTAACAAGGTTTCTCCTAGCCCCTGTGGTGAAGGGAATAACTTATGCTAACAGCCTCCCTCCCTTGTGTTAACAGCTTGAGGGAAAGCTTCCTGGACACTAACTCTGTTTTTATGCTTTGAGGATTCACCAGGCTTTTTTGTTCACTACATTCATGATAAGGGGAAATGTAACTGCAAAGCCTATCTTCAGTGAACTGTTGAACAATAGCCAAGAATCTTCAAGAAAATGAGGCCATGCCTCAATCAATACTGTCAGAATCACTAGAAAGAAATCTCCCAAAAGTCTGATATGTAGGACTCCTGGAAAAAGGGAAACCTAAAGCATTCATCAAGGAAAGCTCTGCATTGTCTGTGTAAATATATTCTAGAGCTTATAGGCATGATGACATTTACAATAGATGTGAATTATGCTTCCTAATGCAGAAGTATTTAGCTAGAGACTGAACTGAACCAGATTTTACTTTCTTAAAACCATGAGCATGATCTGTGAGGAGATGGCCACCAGTAAGGAAAAAGAAACTTGCTCTGTGTTATCCACAGTATCCCAGCCATTGGAGGAGGCTGTCCTGACAGCTGACTACACCAGTGAATACTCTGTTTACTTTAGTGCAACTCTAGGGGCATAACTCAGTGAAGAACTCGTGTGAGAGTTGCAAAGATTGAAAGGAAGTTGGGTGAGCTAGGCAGGTGGCAAAAATGAAGGTACTCAAATCACTCTCATCTTGATATTTGTTTTCTTGGTTATATTGCTAGGAAATAACTGAGGCCCCTAAGATAAAAAAAACAACTTTTTTTCTTTGTATTAACAAGTTTCATTTATAGTATGAACCACATGGTTTGGAGGTAGAATTTGAGTTTGTTTCACTCACATATTGTACAGCTTTTATTTGTTTTAGGCTAAGTTAACCATGGATAAAGATTTTAATAACTCAGGCACCATGTTCTTTTTGGCTTCAACTCATTCCTTGCAATATAATTCCAGAGTGTCCCTTATCAGCCTCACTGTAGTCTCATAGCATCAAATAATAAACTCTGATATGGAGGCCAGACATTCCCTTGAAATGATGAGTTGCAACTTGATGCATATATACAAGACTGTGTGCCCTGATAAGAAAAGTAATCCCTTTAGCATCCTAGAGACTGTCTTAATGACTTATTCATCAAATGTAGACACTGGTTTTCGTGGAAGCTTAAGTGTCATGTTACCTCATTGAGACTCCTGGAGAGGTGGTTCGTGTTGGACCCCTTCCAAGAGTGTTTAGTTACTAACACACTAAAAAGACTATTATAAGGCAGTTCTGGCTCTAATAAGGCTGGACTCCAGGAAGGTGCTAAGGTTTTCATGTGTGTCCCTCTCTCTTCATCCATATCAGCATTTCCATAACACCCTTTCACCTCGTGACATATGTTCCCTTGTAGGTGAAAGATGCTGTCTAAATTAATATAGTAGATATGTTTTCCAGTCCAGAGAGTTTAAGTTTTAGAACATATGGGTTTCTCTGTACTGAAGACGTTAGAAATTTTAATGGAATATCAGGTGGTGTGTTGTGTATGGGGTAGCTGCTGATCCAGCAGCCTCTGAGTGCTTATTCAGGCTGAGTTACAGCTTTAGAGTCCTATTTGTTCCTTGGAACATACCTGATTAAAATTGTTTATTGTTCTAAACCTAGAATATCTTTGGTTGAAATTTAGCTGCTGTGGTCTCCCTCTGATTACTTTCTACTTAAACTATTACTTGATGGTGGGTGGCATCCATCCTAAATACACTTTCTGCTAACCCCTTTTCTCCTCCCTGAATGCTATGTAGTTGGTGTGCCAAAACCGTAAGTTTGGAGTGCTTGTAAGTTTTTTTGTGATGTGGAAGGGTTTACATAAAGATAGGTTTTATATTTCCCTTTGCAAAAGGTAATTCACAAAACATATTAATGACAGAGAAGTTCAGCTTCATAAAAACATGCCATGTGAAGGAAGACAGAAGGATATGAAATTAGCATTTATTTTGATTTTGGTTTAAGTTGTCTCTGGCTGCTATATGATAAAGAAGAGTATTTTACATGAAGTTTTCTTCTGTCTTGAACTTTTAAGATACTTGTGAGGATCATCACTTTCTCGTGATTCCCATAGTTAACTTAATCTATACTTATTCTTATAGGCAAATGAAATCATCTTATTAAGGAAAAACAATATAAGCACACATGTTATATTGGAAACTATCACTATTATTAATATGGCAATAGTACAAAAAAAATAAGCACATTTATATAGTGAGTGATGTGTCACCTTTAGAAAAATCTGCACTACTGTCATAGATTTAAGAAAAGAAAAAAGAAAAAACGTGAGGCGAATCCAGCCCGCACAAGTGAATATTTTCCTGCCATGAGGAAGAAGAGATTCTTTCCTCCTATGACCAAAGTACTTTTAATATAAGTAATTATAATATTGAAATGTTTCTGAAGTATAAGGTTAAAATATAAGGCTTTGGCAAAGGTAGTATATAATTAAGTGCTGAACGATGATTCCAATGGGAGCCATTCCTTCAAAATATATGGAACCAGAGGGAAAACATCATTTGTGATGGGTTTGATGCTAAGGGACTATAAAACAATTAAAACATAGTTACCTTGAAGTGCCTGGCACCTAGAAACTAGACTTGAAATTTAAAAGTACTTAGATAACCTGATGTTTTTATTTAAAGGACAATAGTACATCCAGGGAAGAGGAGCTGGGTGTGAGCTGCTTTGAATTATACACCACTCTGAATACATCATAGCCTTTAATGAAGTTTTTGCTGTAACAAGCAAGACAGCTTTAGAATCTCTGACATTTAAAAAACATCATAATGCCATGAATTCTTGATTATTCATGCTAATGGAAAGGAGAAAGGGAATGAATTACATAAAAAAAATTAAATTTAACTTTGTTGTTTAGCTAGAAACACTTGAAGAGACGAAGAGACCATGAGGGTCAATGAAGAAAACATCTCCTAAGCAAATAATTCACTCAAGGAATATTTGCACACTAGAAATATATACATAATTCAGAATGAATTAGAAGAGGTACATACATTTTACCTAAGTAGTGGAAGTTTGTAAGCACATGATCAAATGAGTTCAGATTTTTCTAAAATTAAATAGGGATATGAATGTCAAATCTGCTTTTAAGTATTTTGTATCATATAATTTTATATTTGGAAGAAGCATTCGAGATAACAAGTCCTTCCTTTAATGGAAGCACAAACAAGTACCATGATGTATTTGCCAGACAATTTTTCAAACATACTGAGCTCATCTCAAAACCTATTATTTTTAATGGTCAAATCTAATTTTCTAGGAGAAATTAGACAAAACAGGTCTTTGCAAGATGTTAACAAGTATTATATAAAATTGAGCTCCATAGTCAAACTTGGAAAATGTTTCTTTGCTGTGGTGCCTTTCAAGGCCTTTAAATGCTAATGAGTCCCCATAAAAGGGGAAGACTTTCTCCTGGAGAAAGCATTTTACAGAAATGTCTTTCTAAGATGTCTAGTTGGGAAAACAGTGGTTCAACTGAACACTGTCTCATTTCTCATCTCCCATGCAGTACCTATCTCAGTATGTTTACTTATATTATTGCTTTTTGGACTTGGGTTCAATTGGCATTATACCATCCTCCTGCTTTTATGTTATAAACGCCTCTGAATGTAATTTTAGAATTCTTCTCTCATTAAATTTTATTTTTCCTGTATCTTTATGAATTTTCCTTCATTGGTTTCATCTATAAGAGTAATATTCATTGTTTCACATAGGTATTATGCTTTAAAAGAAAAGCTAGTTTATTTGTGGAAAATTCACTAATGATCATATTATCACTTTATTAATGTTTTATCACCATTACTACCTTGATGAAAGACACGTTTACTCAAGATGTCAATCAAATTCCTTATATTATAAATCCCCAGTGTTTGTTTAATAGGCATAATAAAAAAAAAATCACACCTATCAAAAAATCTTATGAAAATGCTTGAGCAACTTGCTATATATTTTCTATTGGCTAGTCAGGATTTTTATGCTTCAATAACAGAACATGTCTCCCCAGATTTTCATGATCTCCCTTATGCTAAATTTGTATATACTAATAATCAGTTAGTGTCTTAATGCCTTTATTTTGGGGGTAGTAGTGGAAAAACATTTAGTATCACAAATAATCTTAACTCAAACTGGCATGATTCAGTTGAGTAAATTTTTAAGATTGTGTTATGAATCCATGAAAATAGAATTTCTAATAGAAAGATTGACTTTATATTAATCAAGTAACACAAGTATACCAGGATCATATCTACTTTTGACAGCAGTAAAAGAGGAAATGTAACCAAAAAGCATTCATATATGGAATATATGTAACAGTCAATAAAATTACTAGTCTATCTACATGTTAGCAGTGGTTGTGTCTTAGCATAATGACATATACAGTAGTACTCCTGGATAACACATATTTTAAGGGATAATACTTTAAAGGCATGAATTTCTCTTTATCTAAAACATCAGCATGTAGATCATAGAATCAAATGACCACAGTGGTTTTATTGACTCTTTCAATGATCTGTATTTCTTTAAAAGCCATCTTTTCATGGTGGTAGAACCATGATAAATGCAGTACCTTGATTGTATTTGGGCATACCATGAATGTAAGTGTGTGTGCAAAATGATCTCACTTTATTACTGGCTTCAGTTAGTTTTACTTTACTAAGGTACTGTTAAATATCTCTTTTATAAAATAATTACATTCAATAAATTTAGAAGTATAAGGTTCTTTGTTTAGCCCCCTCATTTTACAGTTAAAGCAACTGTCCAACATACTTTTATTTTCTTTTCCTTTAAAAACTTTTTTCTTTAATTGCATGAAATTAATCTAAAGACTGAATTAAGGGTAATTGCTATACTTGGTGTTAAGTGAAATGGTTTCCAAGTAAAGAAAAGATTATTAGTGTTTTGTTTTTTCTATTACCTAAAGCTAAGAGTTAGGAGATCCAACTTCCATTGTTGGCTAAACTGATAATAAGTAAAGTCATTTAATATTGTTACTCCTAGTTTCTTCATCTATCAAATGGGTTAAATTATACCTCCTGTGCCTGTCTCACAGAAAGATGGTGAAACTCAATTGACAAAGTGAATGTAAAGATGCTTTAAAAGTTTAGAAGTTCTATGTAAATTAGGTATTCTTATATTCTTAATATTTTGAGATTGTTTCCCTCTAGCTTTCCACAAAGAGTTAAACATATCTCAAGTGTTGATAATACGCACTTGTCTGTAGCACAGAAAACATTTGGGTGATGATGTAAAAATGGTTGGTAATCATCTGTGCAATCTATGATATCCCAAACCTATATTCAACAAATGTACTATTTTCTGTCCTGACCATGGTGGCTGAGGGGTGTAGGGTTATGCTTTTTTAGAGAGATTTCTTGAAGTTAGTTGTTCTCAAAGTATAGTTCATGGACTAGCCGCATCAGTATTACTTAGAACCTTGTTAGAAATTCTCCAGCCCGTACTAGACCCACTGAATCAAACTCTGGTGGTGGAGCTCAGAAATATGTGTTTTAAAAAGCCATCCACAAGATTCTGATCCATATTTGAGAAACACTGCTCTAAGATTCTGTCCCTAGAGTTTTGAGTATTTTATATCAAAACCAGCCTTTTGAAATCTAGAATTGATTATCCTGTTATTCCTGATCTCATCTGGCCCTTTTAGTGGGCCTATCCATAGACAAATGGTTTATTGACTTATATAATGGTAAGCTTTTTAAAATATATACCTTAGAAATATATACGTTAGAAAGTATATATATATATAAATAAATATAAAAATTTAAAAACATATTACAATGGTTTTGCCATAAAGAAGTCTTCGAAATAAGTTAATGAAGACTGCTTACCCTTCACTCATGACTGCAGAGAGTTTATGATTTAATAAATTTGCTAGAAGAAAAATATGGTATGAGCAGGGACCTACAAAGCAAGTCCCTGGAGGACATAGAGTCTCTTTCATTTCATCTGTGTGTTCTGAGGACCTAGCACAGTTTACCATGTAGTTGACACTCACTAAATACTTCAGTTGAGTTGAATTAGATATTCAGTATTCAGGAGAAAAGATGAGACAGTTCAAAAGTTATCAGCTAGGCAAATACCCTTTAAAAATAAACTTACCTTGAAGGAATTTCTTATGGGGCATTTTATCATTTATATATTAAATGGCAATACTATTCTACTTCATATACAATGATTATAATAATTCTTATTTTCTAATGAACTGAAAGGAAACATCACATGGTATTTATACCCAAGAAGGGCTCTTGCTGACTTTGGGAACTTAAAATTACTTGAAAGTTTTTACTCTTTGGTGTTAAGTAGGAAATACTTTTAAATCTGTTAAGTTTACAGAGTTGTTCATTTAACACACTGAACAAATACCTTTTGGGATTTAAGTGCTCTAGGCTATGTGAAATACTAGGAATTCAAATATCTATAGAACATAGGTCTGCCCTCTGAGCGCTCACAGTCTAGGAATGCCTTTGGGCAGAGGCTAGGAGTAGATAAACTGATTAGTGAACATTTTACTATTCTAGAAAAACATACATCATATCATCTTTGATGCTTTTACTTTGGACATAGAGAATGGTTGTTTTGAGATCCCATAAAGCACAGTCGTTTGACTGAGACTGTGCAAGAGAAGCACAATTCTGTGACTTTGTGTTCTCTGTAGAAATTCTTCCTTTTGCCTGTGCCTGAAAAGTTAAAGGCAGCACAGGGACGCTTCAATCTTGACTAAGTAATCCGCAGCAAATATTCAGCCAGCGACTGAGGGTGGATGTGTCCCTGTCCTAGGCACCCCTGGCATTTCTAGCAGCTGTACTTTGTTTGAAGAAAGAAGTTGGGGCAGGGGGAGGTTGGGGAGGTGGTTGTTCTTACTTACATATTTTCTGTATGACTAAAATGTTTTCCCTGCTTCCTGGGGATTTAGCTAATCATCAAGATTTCATTTAGTCTATTTGTTTTAAAATCAGACTTTACATAGAAAGCTTTCCATTGTGTGTTCTAATTCCCTTTGAAAACGTTCTGTGTGGGCCAGCACAAAGGTGAACTTCCCCCTTACCACTCCCTGGACACAGGCTCAGCTACTCCTAGAGAGGCACTGAATTGTTGCAATAGCATGGCTGGCCTTAAGTCCCAAAGTCAGAACCCAACTTCCTGAAATGAGTCCTTGGTTTCATCAGGTGGAAGTGCTTTGTTTTTAGATAAAAGCAGAAATAAATCTTCTACCTTTATTTAATAATCAAACTCCTTTTAAAAAGCCTATCTGGCTTCCTCTCCAAAGTCAATTGCTAGCTAGCTGGCTAACTCCTAGGGTCCTTCATGTTTGCATTTCTCTAATGAGTAGGTTGAACTAAATTTGCTCATTCATATAAAAAAAGCTTTAGTGTTAAGCCCTGTGTTGCAGGCTGAAGAGTCTGATATAATTTAGAGCCCTGTCTTTAAGGAACTTATGGCCTTAAGAAGGAGCAAAGTTGTAATGAAAATGGTAATAGAGGCAGAGTCCTAGCCAAGGAAATGGGTTGTCATGACAAGTTTGCATCCAGGAATAGTATCTCTGCCTTGCCTTAAAAAACAAATCTGGATTATCAAGGAGAAAAAGGGTGGGTAGAGACACTGCAGAGAGAAGGAGCAACAGGTGAAAAGTCCCAACAAGTGTGTAAAAGAGAATATGGCTTGTTCAGAAACTCGCCTGACTTCCAACCTCCTTTTCAATACTCAGGTGTTAAAACTCTAGAAAATCCAAAATATAAGATTATAATGCTAATGGTAAACCCTAACTAGACTGCAGTAAGTATATTCCCATGTGCCAGTGCCAGCAAACAGTAAGAAAATAGCACCACCTATTGGTAGTCACATTTTGGCATCAAAATATTTATTTGGGGAAAGTAGAAATCAAAGTCGGTTATAGTTACTTGCAAGGGATGAGAGGTTCTCTCGTTCACCTTTCACAATCTACCCTACCATAAAAACATCCTCCTGTAATAGTCTTGACTTATCTCCAGTTGTCCCAGTCCCACAGATGAGTCTCACTAAGTGAAACAGTTTGAAAGTCATGACTTACATTGGCTTGGATTTGGCCTCCATTTAACTATCACTGTTAGACTTCATTCTCATCTTTGACACTGGAAAGAAAAACCCTGATCTCTCCACATTCCCTCAAATATTGGAAAATAATTCTCATGTCATTGCTAAACATTTTTTTCTCCCTCCAGGTCATGTTTTCTTATTGATTCAACTAAAGTGTATGAGATAGTTTCCAGACCCCTCATCAACTGGGTTACTTTCCAAGTTGTTCTCTCCTGAATTAATAAACTGGTTAGAATGAGAGCACCCATAATTAGGCATGCAATTCCAGATACATTTAGATGATCAGTGTAGCATACAATTAATATTTTCTAGTACCGAATACTATCCACAGCCTAAAAACGCCTAAGTATTTTTTGTAGCCTGAAAAAATCCACCCTTATTTTTGTATCATTATTATGTCAGTTTGCTCTTATTAATCAGGAAGTACACTTCAGGTTTTTGATTCAGTCATTCCCAATAGATAAGTATTTGAATATTTCAGGAGAATAGAAAAGGTGAATATTAAGATATTTTTTATTTACTGATATTCAAACATAGATATTTGTGTGCATAGATAAAACTGTGCTACAACTCATGAGAAAGAGAGAGACAATGCAAATCTTCTGTTCATGAGGAAGAGAGAGACAATGCAAATCTTCTGTTCATAAGTATGGAAAGTTACTCACCTTAAAAGTTAATATAAAATCTAAAAAGTAAAAGAGCATGAAAGTAATTGAGTAGATATTATCATGCACTGCTATTTGCAGGAAGGCGTTTACTTCATTCTTATTTACTTCTCTATATTCATTCACTTGACCCCATGCTGCTCGCTTATTACTATTTTTTTTTTTTTTTTTGTCCATTATAAATGCTCAGTAACTATTTGTTGAGTTGGTTTGGAGAGAAGATCATTAACTTACACAAAAGTAAAATGTTTTAGAATCAGAGAAGGCAAAAATAAAGTATGGGTTAGAAAAGTCACAGTCTTTTCTATGAATGCTTTGTGAAATGGCTGACAATTCTAGCTTATTGTTTAGCTTCTTGGTTTTCTTTTTTAGCCCAGGAGGGAGAGAATCTAGAACAGGCAGAGATCCCTAGCCTAGGTGGAAATGACAAGAGCAAACACATCAAGTGTTGGGCATAACATAACACCTTTGGTTAGGCCTCAAATTGGCCATTCCTTGCTCAACTTGGATGGCTTAGACATTTGCTATAACTTCAGTTCTATAGAACTACTCGAACTTCAATAACTAGGTTAGTTGTAAGTATTTTTATATTTTCTATTTAAAACATTGGCAACATTTCTTTTGCAAAAACTTCCAGATATACAGCATTGCATACTGCTAGAACGTGTTCCTTCCATCCCCTCGCCAAAATTTCCTTCTTCCTTCATGTTTAAAAGTCTGATCCAAAGCTTACTTCTTACCTGTGTGTTTCTTTGCCTCTACCTGGGTAAAGTTAATGGCTCTCAATTCTGCTCCAAGCATAGTTAACACCTTTGGCAGCTTGTATTATCATTATGGCATAGCTACTTATATTATCATCATGGCACAGTCTTTTTTTTTTCCTTTTCATTTTGACTACAAAACTAGTGATTATCCTAGACCATGACCATCCAATAGAGATTTAATGGGAGCCACAAATGTTAGTCACATATATAATTTAAAAATTTTAGTAGCCACAATTCAAAGTGTGAAAAGCAACAAGTGAGATTAATGTTAGTAATATATTTAATGTGATATGGTTAAATAAAGTCACTTTAACACAGGCTGACTTAATATAAAACGTATTGCTATGATATCTAAGTCTTCAAAATTCAGTGTGTATTTTACACTTACAGCACATCTCAATTTGAATGTAAGTGGCTACATACTGTGGACACCACAATTCTAGTTAGCTAACATTTATTGAATATTTTCTATGTGTTTTATGTGCCTTCTCTCAACTAATCCTCACAACAACTCTATAGTTGTTACTACCAGACCCACTTTATAGATAGCACACCAAAACTTAAAGAGCTTAGGTTATTTGCCTGAGGGCCACTATTGGGTGTAGTGAAATTGCAACTGGGCCAATGGGCTTTGACTTCATAATAAAGCACTGGTTTAAAATGAGAGCCATTGGAAGAGGCAGTATGACAGATTCTGAGACTTTTACAAGATGATGTTGTACATTAGACACAGAGGTAGAAGCTGATTAACAGCAGGTCACAAGGTGACTAGAAGGAAACACGTTTGAAAGAAGAAAATATTTTGAAGCAAAATGTGGGACAAGGGGCAGGATTGGTTTACCCATTAAGGTACTGCTGCCCGTATCCCTTAGAGATCATTTATTCCCTGGCAGCATGTTTGTTTGGCAACCACTGGATTGCCACATACCTAGAACAGAGTGGCTTCTCTTCCTTCCACTTTAAACTTCTATCTGCTACACGAAATTTGGGTAAAAGTATATGCTCCGGTGACTGGTATGAATTAAGGCTCAAGTCTCTGAAAAGTCGTGATGCCATGGCTTTGTTATAAAGGTCTGTAAAATATTATCCTGGTGTCATGGATTATACAAATGTGCACCAATGGCAGTTTCCTCCTTTTCCTTCACACAATGTTAAAAATGAATAAAATATGTTTCCCATTGCACTTCCCTTGTGCTTGGGGACTCAATGAACTCATTTTAAGTTTCCACATCTTTATAAAAATGTTTTGTTTTTACTGAAACATGTTTTTGATCAAGAACATAATTTCACGATTGCATGTGTGTTTCTGAAACAAATATGTATATGGAACAAGTGCATGGAGAAGGGCTTAGGCTCTGGTGACTGATCCCAGGATGGGAGATTCCTGAGTTCTAACCTCAGTCTTGTGGATCTCGTTTTATGAGCTAAAGGGAAGGAATCAAATTCTGCCCTTATTAATAAAACTCTCATTCTCTTCTTCTCTCTCATTTCTGGATTTGAAGAATTGGAAGTACGGGTGAACAATTTTAATCATTTTTGTTGCACTATATAGAAAGTTATCTCTTAAATTTATGGAATGTCATAAACTTCAAACAAGCTCCACAACAGCATTCTTTTTTTTTTTTTTTTCTTTTTTGACATTTTTGTAGTATCCCTTTTTTTTTGAGACAGCGTCTCACTCTGTTGCCCAGGCTGGTGTGCAGTGGCACGATCTCAGCTCACCGCAACCTCCACCTCCCAGACTCAAGCGATTCTTTTGCTTCAACCTCAGAGTAGCTGGGGTTACAGGTGTGTGCCACTACCACCCTGCTAATTTTTGTATTTCTAGTAGAGACAGGGTTTCACCATGTTGGCCAGGCTGGTCTCGAACTCCGGTCCTCAAATGATCCACCTGACTCAGCCTCCGAAAGTGCTGGCATAACAGGTGTGAGCCACTGCACCTGAGCTCGTCCTACATTTTTTGAAGTAGGTAGAAGATTTAATCCCTGTAAGACTGTTAATACCAGAACTAATAACAATAATAACTGATATTTAAGAAACACTTCAGGCCGGGTGCGGTGGCTCAAGCCTGTAATCCCAGCACTTTGGGAGGCCGAGACGGGCGGATCACGACGTCAGGAGATCAAGACCATCCTGGCGAACACGGTGAAACCCCGTCTCTACTAAAAAATACAAAACCAGCCGGGCGAGGTGGCGGGCGCCTGTAGTCCCAGCTACTCGGGAGGCTGAGGCAGGAGAATGGCGTAAACCCGGGAGGCGGAGCTTGCAGTGAGCTGAGATCCGGCCACTGCGCTCCAGCCTGGGCGACAGAGCGAGACTCCGTCTCAAAAAAAAAAAAAAAGAAACACTTCACAGACACTTTATGAACTGCTTTATACATGTCTCATTTAATTCTCATGACATGGTAGGTAGATATTGTCTCATTTTGCGAATGAGAACATTAGCTTGTGTAATGTTGTGAAGTTAATAAGTGGCTGAGCGAGTACTCAAATCAAGGTGAGTGTAATTCCAAACCCTGTGTTTGTAGCCCGTAGGCTATACATGCCTCAGATAAAAAGCTATTACAATACTTTGCCAAATTTGTAGGAAGAAGTCTTGGTAGTCTTCCATAACTCTGAGCTTTCGCCCCTTTAAGTTTACTTCTGTGTTAAAATTTTCACACGTTTATGGTGCTTCAGTAAAGGAAAGAGCAAATTAATTAAAATGGCTGATTCTTGCTAACCTTTTTCTGTCTTTTAAAATTATTCCTGTTTATTACTCTTTTTATTCCACTTCCAGGAACTCTCAAAAACAAGAGACTACATAATTGTTTTGTTTTGTTTTAATTGAGGTGAAATTCACATAGTATAAATTTAACTAATTTTAAGTAAACAATATAATGAGAGTTAATACCCTCACAATGTTGTGCTATCACCAAGTCTATATAGTTCCAAAATATTTCCACAATTTTAAAGTAAAACCCTGTAACCATTAAGGAGTTTCTTCTCATTAGCCCTTCCCTTTAGCTTCTGGAAAACACCAATCTGATTCTGTCTCTATGGATTTTACTATTCTGGATATTCCATATAAATAGAATCAAACAATATGTGATCTTCCATGTCTTGCTTTCATTTAGCATAATTTTTTCAAGGTTCATCCACATTGTAGCATGTGTCAGTACTTCATTCTTTTTCATGGCAGAATAATATTTGATTGTATGGATATACCACAATTTCTTTATCCATTCATCCATTGGTAGTCATTTGAGCTGTTCTAACTTTTGGCTATTGTGACTAGTGCTGCTATAACCGTGTAGCTATTTGAGTGCTTGTTTCAATTCTTTGGGGTGTATACATAGGACAGTAACTGTGCAATCATAATAATTCTATGTTTAACTTTTTGAGGAACTGCCAAAGAATATTCCATAGCCGGTGAACCATTTTGCATTCCTATCAGCAATTTGAGAGTGTTCCAATTTCTCCACCTTTTCAGTAACCTTCTGGGTTTTTTTTGTTTATTTGTTATAGTCATCCTAGTGCGTGTCAAGTAGTACTTCACTGTGATTTTGATTGTGTTTCCCTGATGACTAATGATGTTGAGTATCTTTTCTTGTGCTTCTTGGCCATTTGTATATCTTCTTTGAAGAAATGTCTATTCAAGGCATTTTCCCATTTTTATTTGATTTCTAGGTCTGTTTGTTGTTGAGTTGTAACTGTTATTTACATGTTCTGGATACTAGATTTATCAAATGTGTGATTTGCAATTATATTCTCTTATTATGGAGGTTGTCGTTTCACTTTCCTGATAATGTCTTTTGATACACAAAAGTTTTTAATGTTAATGAAGTCCAGTTTATTTTATAAATGTACCTATTTTATTGATGTATCTACTTTTTCTTTTATTGCTTACACTTTTGGTGTCATATCTACGAAACCATTGCCAAATTCAGAGTCATGAAGATTTACCCCTAGGTTTCTTTCCAACAATTTCATGGGTTTAGTTCTTATATTTAGGTTTCTGATTCATTTTGAATTAATTGTCATATAATAAAGTAATGGTCGTGTTTACTCCTGTTTACTCTCTTTCTTTTTCCTTCCTAGAAACTCTTGAAAGAAAAGGACTGTATATCTTCAATCTGACATCGCTAACCAAGTCTGAAAACATTTTGTCTGCCACACTATATTTCTATATTGGAGAGCTAGGAAACATCAGCCTGAGTTGTCCAGTGTCTGGAGGATGCTCCCGTCATGCTCCAAGGAAACAAATTCAGATTGATCTTTCTGCATGGATCCTCAAATTCAACAGAAACCAAAGTCAACTCCTTGGCCATCTGTCAGTGGATATGGCCAAATCTCATCGAGATATCATGTCCTGGCTGTCTAAAGATATCACTCAATTCTTGAGGAAGGCCAAAGAAAATGAGGAGTTCCTCATAGGATTTAACATTACCTCCAAGGGACACCAGCTGCCAAAGAGGATGTTACCTTTTCCGGAGCCTTATATCTTGATATATGCCAATGATGCTGCCATTTCTGAGCCAGAAAGTGTGGTATCAAGCTTACAGGGACACCAGAATTTTCCCACTGGAACTGTTCCCAAATGGGATAGCCACATCAGAGCTGCCCTTTCCATTGAACAGAGGAAGAAGCGCTCTACTGGGGTCTTGCTGCCTCTGCAGAACAATGAGCTTCCTGGGGCAGAATACCAGTATAAAAAGGATGAGGTGTGGGAGGAGAGAAAGCCTTACAAGACCCTTCAGACTCAGCCCCCTGAAAAGAGTAAGAATAAAAAGAAACAGAGAAAGGGACCTCACCAGAAGAGCCAGACACTCCAGTTTGATGAGCAGACCCTGAAAAAGGCAAGGAGAAAGCAATGGATTGAACCTCGGAATTGCGCCAGGAGATACCTTAAAGTAGACTTTGCAGATATTGGCTGGAGTGAATGGATTATCTCCCCCAAGTCCTTTGATGCCTATTATTGCTCTGGAGCATGCCAGTTCCCCATGCCAAAGGTAGTCATTGTTCTCTGTCCTGTACTTACTTCCTATTTCCATTGGTAGAAAGGCACATTGATTAAGTTGAGTGTGCATATAGGGGGCTTGTGTAAGTGTTTGTGTTTCCATTTGCAAAATCCATCGGGACCCTTATTTACTACATTCTAAAGTATAATAGGTGATATGGTTATTCTTGGTTTTTCTTTAATAGTTGTTAAAGTAATATGAAGTCAATATTGGTATGAAGAAGGATATGAGAAAAAAAGTATGTGTAAAACATACTTTCTGCGTTGCTTTTCAACATAGTGCATATTCAGCCACATGGTTACATGTGAACCTGCACCTGTTCATGTAAGAAAGCCACAAATGGTAGAAGGCTGATCTTGGAATAGTATTCAAGGAATAAGTGCATATCATGGGAGCACAGAGAAGAGCTGATGGAATTGATGCACTAAGGTAGAACATGTTTTAATAAATACCCTCTTGTGAGCTAAGTTGTCCCCACAGAGGTCAGGATCAGGACTGACTCGGGTAAATTGGCCTCATGAAATCCACCACATGCTTATTTCATTTGCTTTACTGCTAAACATCAGAAAAGGAAAGCAAAATAGGATATGATGACTCTGTAAACTTTTGTCAAGACTAATTTCAACCTGTCAGAGCTTACCTGTGTCTCTTCGAAAATCCATAAGATCTGTACTTTATCATATCAGTTCTCAGTCTCCTGACAAATATATTTGCAGAACTCTCTCCAACCCTCACCTCCAACTTGCACAGCAAGTTCAAGTGACTGTTCTCTTTGAATTTAAAGTTTAAGTAGTACCCTCTATAGTAAAATATAGTGGCACTCAATAGCCTTCAGTTAAGCTTATTGGTGCACTTCCATTCTCAGCTTGTAGCAGTTTATATTCTGTTATACTAAAAAAAAAAAAAAAAAAAAAA
>NW_016811463.1:500175-504125 GCF_001698545.2 Rhinopithecus bieti | reverse complement strand
AAAGGAGCTGAAGGAAAAAAATTTAAAGGAAAAATACAGTTTTTTTTTTTTTAATTTGAAATGAGTCAATTTTGCTATTGTATGATAATGAAGAAAAACATCCTTTGTCTCAACAAATGACCAACTTCTGCTTATGCATCTCTAAGATAGCATTTTCATGTTCTATTAGGATCCCATGCTCATCATTGGGATGCCAAGCATAACAAACACATTAATCCAAAGGGCTTTAGTCTGGCACAGTGGCATGCCCTGTAGTTCCAGATACTCTGGAGGCTGAGGCAGGAGGATCACTTGAGTCCAAGAGTTGGAGTAAGCTCTGATTGCACTACTGCGCTCCAGCCTGGGTGACAGAGTGAGACAATGAGACCCTGACTCTGAAGAGAAAAAAAAAACAAAAGCAAAGGGCTGACAGCACAAGGCTGGGTTAGCCTTTTCAGGGCCATAAACTTGATTGAAATTTTGTTTTCTTGTTATAATACTTTTCTAAGACCCTTTCTTTCCCAAGGATTTTTGATCACTTTATGTTTCATAAACCCAAACACAAAGTATGAATTCTGTACACATGCAATTATATGAAGAGCCATATTTTGTCTAAATATTCATAAAGGATATTTTGCTGATCAAACAAAACTTGTCCAACTGAGATAATATTTAAAAACACACACACAACAAAGATGACAAATGTAACAAGCAGTGATGAGCCTTTATGTTACAGTGTGGCTTGCCTTGCGGCATTGAGAGGCAAGAATGGTTTTAAAATCTGTCTTTAAACCCAGGATGACTAACTTTAGTTGGGTAATGAAGTTTTCCAAATAATCCCTCTCACTTATAAAGAGTAATATCTTCTGGGTAGCCTGGGGAAGGAGTTTTTCCCTTTTCTCCTGACTACAATCTTCAGGACTCAGGAAGCCATGATAATGAAGAGATACTCTGTTGGTTTGCTTTTGAACCCCTAGCTCTGGAGAATTGATTTGGTATCCACCCCACCACAATTACTTCCAATTTGTCCCTCTCATTTGTTGGTTCTACCTGCTTTTACTGTTCAGAAACCTGCTGTTACTTCAGAAGAGCTCCATCGTGGTTCTCAGTGATAAAGAATAATAATTTAAGAACTGATGAGGAATAAGATAAAAATAGCAGAAATAAATTTAAGGAGAGAAGTATGTTAGTGCAGGAGAATAATTAAATGTACATGCTTGGTCATAGCAGGGCGTCTTAAAGCTTAATGTCCTGGCAAATTGCCCTGGATTTAGTTAATATGTAGGTTCTGCTCCACTGGGTATAGGAGTAGAGCCTAAGATTCTGCATATCTAACAAGTTCCTAGGTGATGCAGATGCTGCTGATCCACGAATTGCACTTTGAGTAGCAAAAATGAGAGTCAAATCCTTTTAGCTTGAATCTTGATTCTACCACTTACCTGCTATAACTCTTTGGAGAAGTTACTCAGACTCTCTACAAGTTATTTTTACAGTCTGAAATGGGTCAAATAGTAAATAATAAAAATAATAGGTTTTTTTTGTTTGTTTGTTTTGTTTGTTTTTTTGAGACTGAGTCTCGCTCTGCCGCCCAGGCTGGAGTGCTGTGGCCGGATCTCAGCTCACTGCAAGCTCCGCCTCCCGGGTTTACGCCATTCTCCTGCCTCAGCCTCCCGAGTTGCTGGGACTACAGGCGCCCGCCACCTCGTCCGGCTAATTTTTTGTATTTTTTTTTTAGTAGAGACGCGGTTTCACCGTGTTAGCCAGGATGGTCTCGATCTCCTGACTTCGTGATCCGCCCGTCTCGGCCTCCCAAAGTGCTGGGATTACAGGCTTGAGCCACCGCGCCCGGCAATAGTTTCTATATAGCAAAAATAGTGGAAAAATGAGACAGTAGAGCACCTTGCACATAGTAAGTTCTCAATAAATACCTGTTATTGATGTTATTATTCACGGCCATTTCTGAGACTGAGGAGAAAGAAAGGCAAATGTAGGACTCTAAAGAAAGACTACATAGGAAAAGAGATCAAGAGAATAAAAGTTGTAAGGCAGGAAAATGTTTTCTCAATGTTTCTAGTCCCTTTTCAAACATCACAAAGCTGAAAATAGTTTCTCCCTGTAGGTTCAACCGCCCGTGAGCTCTTCCAGGGAGGTTTCTTTGGAGAGTAAGAGAATCAGGAGAGCATCAGTTGCAGCAACTGAGCTCATCATAATATTTGTCAAAACTTGGAATGGCATCAGAACTCCAGGGAGACATAACAGGGATAAGTGTGGAGCTTTCTCTCTGAGCTTCAGATTTCCTTTTGCCAAGTTGAGAGTGGAAGTTTGGCTGTTACATAGAGTTCTCAATCTCTCATCACCTTGTGTGGATCTGTTTAACTTTTAAAGCTTTCTAGTGGTTCCCTTTAAGCCCTCCAGATTTGTGTCTTTCAAGTGGTAAAGTGACCAAAAAGATGGGAAACATGAAGCCAAATGAAGCTGCTGCATTATGGGTAATTAATAAGCATCCCTGTTATCAGCACAGTGTCCAATACTGCAACTAGAGTGAACTTGGTAAATAAAAATATAGTCTAAACAACAGAGGAGAATCAAGGCCACTAGTCAGATCAGTACAAAGTATGTGGAATAACTGAGGTGCCAAAGACATTTCAGACTTTAGATATAGTTTTTGCCCCAGAGGAAGTTCCTCCAGGCTAGACTGTTTTGTTGGCCCTCCTTTCTTTTGGCCTCCTGAGCCAAAGACTGTTCTATATGGTGGGGCTTTTGTCTGCAAAATTGACAACCTGTTCTTTAATTCAGAACAGCTGTGTTCTTTCTGCCTTTCCCAAATTCCAGGCTTTGCCCTTTCACTGATTCCAATTAGATAGTTTCTGGGCTATCACACCCATGTGGGCTGGACTGGAAGAACTGTGGAGTAAAACTCCATGGCCCAGGTCAGGAATGAAGGCTCTTAGCTGATGACATGCTCTCCCCTGCTAATGTACTTGTAATCAAATTCAACTCGAGGACATCATACACAGCTTGGCAGGTGCAGGCCTGACCATTGTAGATTTCATTCACAGACACAGCAGTTTGGATTTTTCTGATTTCTAGCCCTTACAGCCAATCTGTTCCCCCAGAGGGAGATTCTTGGAATTCTGCCATGAGATGAAACATACCCAATACAGTTAGCGCCAAGTTCTGTACCCTTGCCTCTCCTCATCACCTTAGAAGAGATGGAAAACAGAAATTTCAAATGAAAGTGATTGAGCTGTTGTCAATGACAAAGATCCAAGAGAAATTGGTTTTGCTTTTTTTGTTTTCAAGGAATTGTGTAAAAGCTAGAAATAGCAAACACATAGAATTAGGCAGCAAAGAATCTAAACACTTTGAACCGAGTATTCCCTACAAAGAAGAAATTCACATTTAATGAGTTCAAAATGATACAACCTCAATTAATTTCCTGAATCTTCCAATTATAATCTCTGGTCATAAAATGAACTCCAAAACATTAAATCTTGATGTGCTGAGTTACTTAAGCAAAAAATTACCTAACTGCTATTGAAGTCGTGCTTCACCCTCATTAGAAAGAGATGGTAAGGGAAATAGCACAGATATGCATTAGTAATTGATACATTTCTTAATTTTTTGACTTGTTTGGTAAAGGGTCATGAGAAACATGACCTGAACTCAGAAACAAACAGAAATTCCAGGCTGGCAATATGCTTTACACAAGCAAATTACCACATGGATCTTTTGTGCACGACGTAATTATTTCTGGTAACGGCAGGTTGATCAGAGGATTTCATAGTGAGAAAAAAAAGCAGGGGAAACTCCCTAGTAATCTGAGAAGTTCCTGATAAGATACACCAATGCAGAATCAGGGGCTTCTGTCCAAATTCCAGTGGGCCCACTAGAGACTACTCATATACTCATAGTTTCTGAATCTATCGTTTGTTAGTTGAAGCTTTAAAAAAAAAAAAAAAAAAAAAAAA
>NW_016811463.1:460860-499789 GCF_001698545.2 Rhinopithecus bieti | reverse complement strand
AAAAAAAAAAAAAAAAAAAAAGACAGGAATTTTCCTAGGAAACACCCATGAATATTTTCCATATCTACACCAGGTCATTTGCACAGAAACTTGTATTTTTGTTGATAGGAATTATTTCCACAGAAATGGATAAAATGGAGGGTATGCTGTTTCTTTTAAGTATTTCATCCATTTAACAAGCATTTATTCCATGCCTAGATTATACTAGGCTCTCAGGAACAGCAATGCACAGCAGAATTTAGCACCCAAGGTCTCATCTAATTAAGTTGATCCACTTTGTATAAAATTCAAATATTATAGGAGTCATTAAACATTAAAATAGCAGAATAATTTTGAAAATCCGGTTTAAAATTATTTTCGCTTTATGACAAGCTGTTTAGATGACTGAGTCATAAAAATAACTTTAAATCAGTAGAGAAAAGTGGATGACTACAAAAGCTTTCTTTAGAAATTACCAATAGCAATAACAAGCAATGGCTACTGACATTTGTTGTACAATACTGATTGCAGTTTATGTAAGTTACACAGATATTATTGGTGATGCAGGGCATACAATGTGCAAAATAAAACAGCGCGGACTTCTTTTCCTTAAGGGAGGAATAACTTCCTTTACAATGAATTAAAGCTAATTAATTCAAAGTTAACCAGTCTTTTTAACATAATACTGAAAATCTCTAGTTAAAAAAAAGTAAGAACAGTTGCCCATCATTAAGTCTAATTATTTAGTTATTTATGCCTAATCACAATAAAGTTGAAGTCTGATGTATGGATTTTATTTCATTGATATTAAAAGATCAGATGAGATTTAACCTTTCTCTGCCAAAAGAATCCTTTTTTATTTTATTTTTTATTTTTTATTTTTTTATTTTAGAGTATGCCTGCTTTCTATATTATTTGCTTCTCTCTTGGTTTGTATATACCCTTAAAGTTTTAACTTGTTCCAGTTTCCCATGCTGGGAGTTTTAGGAGTTTGAAATTAAAATACCAATTCATTGGGGCAGGGGTTCCTCTGAGCCATGAGAAACATGGGTCAAAGTCCTGAAATTAAAAAGCAAAAGTTTTGGTCGAAATCCTACTCCTGAATTGGTCTCTGGCAAGTTACCAAATTTCTGTTTCTCAATGTGTTTAAAACAAAACTACTTTCACCTGCCTAAAAGAGGCATCGCGAAAAACAGGTGTCGCACTGTGGGGCATCTCTTAGAAAGTTCTTCTTATCACTCCGGCAATACCTAACATTCTGGACTTGCAAAAATAACTGTTCTTTAGTACTTTTAGCTAGAGCAGAGCTGTATGGGGTTCTCTAAATGAAACCACATGCTTCACATGGATTTAGTGGTCCCATTTGACATTTTCTCAAGGAAAAGATTCTTACTCAGGCTTCTTTGGTGAAAATTCTGGTATCCATGGGATAACTTTAGGCCCTCATAATTACCAGAGGGAATTCCCAGAGGACATGGCCCACTCCTGGAACACAACTCCACCATGCTTAATTCTAAACCAGTGGAGCAACAGTGACCCCCAGTGGCCAATGGTGTGGTCTTCTTACCCCCAGTTTGTGCTTCTAAGGAGAGCTAAATAATTACATAGTGGAATAGTCACCATCCAATCCATCTTGGCAACTCTTAAATAAACTAGATAAATCAATACACCTCTCACATGCTTGGTTTTATTTTAACAACAGTCCCTAAATATCACTATAGCAGTGGCAATAATGTATCTCTGTTAAATAGAGTGCTTGTTAGGATTTTGATTAATATAAGGTCAACAACAAATCATTTTTTGTTGCAATCTTGTTATTGAAAACATCGTAGAATGTATTAATTCCATGTTTGGTGACAAGTTGTTTGTAATTAAATGATTCTCGCTGAGTTAACTGGGTTTAAATCCTCTACCATTTACAAGTTATTTGACCTTAGATATGTCGTTTAAGCTTTTTGAGCCTTTGTAAGATGTAAGAAATGTTAGCTTTGTTTGTAAGAATTAGAGATACTACATATAACATGCCTGGAATGCAGCAGGCACTTAATAAATAATAACCATTTTGATAGTGGTGGGACAGGAGATTGGGCTTAATGTGTAATTATGCCAGAGCTTTTATTAAATTGTTGAAACAAATTCTTTAGATAAGCATTTTGTGTAATGAGGACTGAGGAGTGGAAAGGCAGTTCCACCTAACATATGTGTTCTTCTTTCATTTCTTTTTCTAGTCTTTGAAGCCATCAAATCATGCTACCATCCAGAGTATAGTGAGAGCTGTGGGGGTCGTTCCTGGGATTCCTGAGCCTTGCTGTGTACCAGAAAAGATGTCCTCGCTCAGTATTTTATTCTTTGATGAAAATAAGAATGTAGTGCTTAAAGTATATCCTAACATGACAGTAGAGTCTTGCGCTTGCAGATAACCTGGCAAAGAACTCATTTGAATGCTTAATTCAATTATTAGTTTATTTTTATGGACTTCCTTTTTTTTTTTTTTTTTCTTTTTTTTGCACTGCCAATGCATTTTGTTTCAAAAGATTATTTCTATAGTCAGAGGGGAATGAGCAAATAGATTGAAGATTTCCACCAAGGAAAAGGACTGTATTTGTTTCTGAATGTAACTTAAAGCGAGATTTTAGTAAATATGGACATCTATTTCTCTTTTGTAATCAAACACAACAACTTATCAAACTGTTTTAGAACTGTTAGAGAACACACTGGTTTATTTTGTAATGTTCTTTGAAAACAGAATGAAGAAGCAGCGATAGCTTGTCATTTGTCTCATTTAATGACTAATGGGAAATAGAGAACAATTTCATGTTTCGAATTAGGCTTATTGCCTTAGATTCCTGAGAAAGTGCTGAATAATCAACTCTGATGTTTTTCTTACGTTGTTGAGACTCTTGTTTACCCTTTTTTTTCCTCCACAAGTCATTGTGGAAGTGTAATGGAAAGTTGTGCTGAGCGTTAGTATCTATGTATGTGCGTACATGTACCGGGTGCCTGTGCCCTCTGTAGGATGGTTTGCTTAATATGGTTTTATAATTTAGTTTACACAGTATTCTTTATTTTTTTAATTTTATATTTTGGCAAACACCATTCGGTTATGAGAACTTTGCCAAAAATGATAGAATAATTCAAGAGCATATACAGAGAGTTACCACTTGACCCAGCTATTTAATTGCAAATACAGTTGTTTTCATTTCATTTCCTACCAGAAAAGGGAATCAGCAACCCAGTTTTTGAAAACACAAGTATAATTCCTCTTTTGTACTTCTTTTTCACCAATGCTTTTATTTATTCTAAATTGTATTTAAAATCCTTTCTAAAGCCATTAACTTTTTAATTCTCCTGATACGCCTTTACTTACTATGAAGTTATTGATAGATGTTGAGGCCCAAAAACTGATGGAATATTGAAGATTTTCTTAAATGATCAATTTAACCATAACCAAATATTGCATATCATTCTTCAGTCACTTCTAAGTCAGGCACTTTTTCACATAGATCAGGGCTTTTGGCTCAGTCATGAAATCTACAATTTAGCAAAGCTTGCTAAACATTATTCACCAGGTATGGGAATCAAATATAGACACTTGTTTGACTTTGTTTTCCATTTCTATGTGTCACATACATATATGTGTCCTCTTATACCTTTACTCTTAAAAATTATTTCAAAATCCTTCTTCTCACTGTATTTATTTGTGTGATGAAAATATATTCAGGCCATAGATCATTGTTGGTGGTAATCTGTGGTTAATCCTCATTTTAATTCAGTCTTCTCTGATAGTTAGATATATCTCAGCCATTTTGGAGGCTGTGCAGTATCAGAAGACATGGAGTTTGTTCTGTCTCTGCCTGTAGCTAATTATGATGGTTCAGTCATTTAATAAATATGTTTTGAGCATCTATTTTGTGAAAGACACTGTGTTACCTGTGTGTCTTTAGTGTCCTCACTGGTAAAATGAAGAGGCTGGTCATGAGCTGGAAGGGTTAAGTTTATAATTCCAGCTATTTCATACCCGTCTTCCTTGAAGGAAATGATAGTGATAGATATAAAAACACTGTTTAAGTCCCTCTTTTAATAAACTAAATGCAAGAACATCCTATACTTCACTGTTAGTAAATCAGTACGGCATTTGCTTTGGTTTAAGTGGTATTTTGTTGAAAACCCATTAAAAGAACTCATGAAAAAAAGCTCTTTGACACCTTGGGGTACACAAATGTTGGTGTAGGTGTGTGTTAATTCTGTGAGTGAGACACACCAGTTCTAAAAAAAAATGAGTGAAGTTTTGGTGCCTAAGTTACCATGCTTTCTTCTACTTCATTTTTTCTTACAGTAGCATGACATTAAAGACTCAAAGTGAGATGGAGGATAAAATTACTTTTTAATACTTGTTCTCAAACGTTTGAAAATAAAAGTATATGACAGAAGTGGGCCAGAGTGTGGCCACCATCCTGATCATACTGTTTTTCAATAAAGAAAACATTTTCATTGGTAGATTTGGTGAAATTCTAAATTTAGGTTTTTTTCTAGAGATGTAACAACCAAAACTTCTGGCAATTCCCAGTATCACTTCTTAGCCTTCTTATAACCAAATGCCTGTTTGTTATTTTGAATCAATGCCTACTTATTACTTTCTTAATTTGAATCAATGCCTACTTATTACATATTGCACCCCACAATGGCCAAAAACCCACTACATAACAAAATTTACAGGTACCAACTAATTAAGATTATATTTTAAGTAGCAATTGATATAAAATTACAACACAATGAAAGAACTTGGGTAATCTCTTAGCAATGAAAATAGGTTTTAACCAGTAGTTTTTCTGGGTGCTTTGTAACTATCATTTTACTACTGAATTGAGGATGTATTATGGCATAAATTGGAAGAGTTTTATTCCCAAAGAATAAAGCAAGATTATCTTTCAGTAGTAGAGATTGAAGTAAATGTATTACTATTTTAATTAATAGAGATTTACTAATAATAGTTAGAAAATTGAGTACGTGTCTGTTTTACAATGTGTAAGGTACTAGTTTCTGTATAATTCCTACATAGAAGTTTTAGAAATCTGATATTAAATTATTAAATTGGCACTCATGAGAAGAGAAGCTACAATTATAAATGCCATTTGCTAAATCATGCATAATACTCTCTCTCTCTCTCTCTTCCCCTACAAGTAATCTCTCTACCCCTATTTCCAGATGCAGCATGCACACACACACACACACACACACACACACACACACACACACACAGAGTCAGTTACTGAAAAAAATAATTCTTTTTTTTTTTTTTAATGGAGTTTCGCTCTTGTCACCCAGGCTGGAGCGCAGTGGCGCGATCTCCGCCCATTGCAACCTCTGCCTCCCAGGTTCAAGCAGTTCTCCTGCCTCAGCCTCCCAAGTAGCTGGGGTTACAGGTGCCTGCTACCATGCCCGGCTATTTTTTTTATTTGATAAAAAGAATTCCTTTTTTTTCAATAATTGTTCTCTTGAATTCAAATTAAGGGACTGCCAGTGTCAACAGAATATTTTTTAAATAATTTGTTGTAATCTGTGTAAATAATACACAATTCACAGGATTTGGAGTTGTAGAACTTAAACTGGAAGATTGGATTCCTCAGATCTCAGGACTACAACATTCCAGATAAATTTTTACATTCCTTTTGCTATATATTAACTGATGAACATTTATATGTTAAGATTTTTTACCTTAATATTTCTGAATAAAACACTTGTTGTCCATTTAATATTTTCATAGGCAATCAAATGTGAGTAATACTGCTAAGAGTCTGATTTATTAAAAATGTTTGTATAATTCATTCAGTTTAGTCTTTCAGTTTGGCCTTTCTGCTTTCACTTTTCTCTATGCTAACAAGTAACTAATGTCTGGGCATTGACTGCTTATTGAATCAAAGTTGGGTTAGAAAATAGTTATGCACACCTGATATGTAAGACTATAAAGAACAGATTAAATAAGAAATCTTGGGTAAGCTGGACTTTTCTGTATAGCTCTTTTTTCCCCTGAGTTGTATTTTAATGTAGTTTATAAGTGATAAAATGATCCTTGTTTTCTAAAAACCAGTCCTTCCCTTCAGCTTTCCACAGTTGCTGTAAATGTTTAATACTTGTACAGTCAATGGCAATTTTAAATATATATTATATATGTATATGGAAAAAGTTCAAATATGATTTTAATTTATTTAATGACTATTGCCTTCCTGTAATGATAATAATTTTCATCCTTAATTATGGTAATAATTTTAGCAAGAAAATTCCTTTTTACTACAGTTTTTAGACGCAAAATGTAGTTTGGTTCTTTAGTCAAATCCACTTAGAGGGTATATTGCAGTGAACCTGTGAAGGATACTTCACTACCAATGTATAAGCTTTGTTGAATTTGTATCATTTTCTTTCAGTAATGAAAGCTATTCATTATACAGTATGGAAATAAAAATTGCTTCATTGACCATTCATTTTTACTTACTGGGAAAGACTATATATTTCCAGACATTTTCAAGTGTGCTGCATTTGAAAAGAGGTAATAAGGCTTAATTTAAGCATAGAGTTGAATATTTTCAAATGGTATTCTAAATGGAGCATCGTAACTTCCTCTTAACAGAACATGATTAACATTGTAAAACAATATTGAAAAATACCCATCACGAAAAACATATCTTTCAAGCTTGAGAAACTCAACTTAATTTGTTTCATATTTTCTTTTCCTTTTTAACCAAAAACTCCACATTTAATAGTTGGAGATTTTTTTTTTCTTTCTGGATATCTGACTCACTATTTTGACAATAACTTTATTTCATCTATCATTCTTATCATGTTCCATTCTTTTAGAATGATAACTATCTAAATTTAATTAATCTTATCATTGAGATATATTCTAGCCATTTTGTTTAGACCATAGTTTTTTAAGGAAAAAAAAAAAGACCTGAAATTAAGAAAATAATATGCTTTTATATTATTTTATTATTTTATCCATCTTTGTAACCCTGTGTGTGATGTTTGCATTTTGGAACTACAAGGAAATTTTAAAGATCATCTTGAACAAGTTCCTTAACTTCTCAGTGCTTCATTTATCTCACTTATAAAATGGGACAATAAACTTTCTGCTTCATAGGGTTGTTACAAGGTTTAATGAGATAATACATATAAATGACTTAGCCAAGTGTCTAAAACAGAATAAAGATTTAGTAAATGTCAATTGTTATTATTTTTACTGTTATCTAATCTAGTCTTCCCATTTTCCAGTGAGGAATTGTAGACAAGCTATACTGTAAGTTTGGATGTCTACCCATCATGCCTCCCTTTGGAACTGGCCCCCACCAACAAGAATGGGTTCCTTGACATATGACAAAAGTGGACATCAGTCAGAAATTGGACCAATGCTGGTAAAGCTGAGGGGTTAGTTAGCAGCATGACTGGCAACGGAGGCTGCCACTGGTTTTTAGCAGGCATGTGGAAAAGTTGTAAAAACTAGTCGTGGAGAGAGAAGAATAAATTGGCCATGGATAGAGAGAGCATTGGGCCTTGCAGAGTAAAAAGAGTGGTGACTGCTCTGTTTCCTGATGATATTTTAGTTCCTGTACCTTTTTCTCATAAATTGAACTTTCTGTCCTTGGATTGCATAGGCCATCCCTGAAAACTCAACAAATTACCCACTTGTACTTATGCTGGTTTAAGCCAATATCTGTAACTTGCAACCAAAACAGTATTGACTATGATATACTGGACTAAGTATCCCAGTTCCATAAGACTAGCTACTGGAAAAACTGGTATTAGAATCCTTTATAACATTATGGAGAGAGCATCTTCCTTGAGATTATACCATCTTGAGTTTGAATTCTGGTTCTATTAGTTACTACCAGAGTGATGTATGCCTCTGAGGAATATTGATGGAATCATCATACTTTCAGGGTAGCCAGTTTTGTGACTAATGAATACTTACAAAAGAGTTTCCCCAGTTCTCATGCCAGAGGACTGTCTTGAAAAACCACTTAGAAATGGTCTTTGTAGCTATTAGAAGATATGGTGGGCATTAAGGTTGAGAATAAGAACGTTGAGTACACATCCACTTAGTATTACCAAGGATTATTCACATTGTACAAAACTCTATTTTAATGGGTAGAGATGTGCTTGATGATATAAAGCATTAATCCCTACATTGTCTGCAGTCTCAGAAGTGGAAGTTAGCTATATGTAACTATTAACAAGTGAATATCAACCAGTAAAATGAAAATATATTCACATAGGAAAAGCACAATGTTACAGAGTTATATATTTACACCCACAACACACAAAACGTAAGAACTCATGAGCCTTCCCTTCATACTCTTTTGTTCACAAAAAGTGGATGTTCTCATAATATGATATTTAAATTTTAATTTGGGTAATATTTGTTTTTTCAATTGCATTTGAAGCAACATCAGAATCCATGGCAATGCTAAGCTCTGGGCTTGAGCACTTTCCTAAGTTCCTTCACCTCCTGGACATCCTAATTTTCTCCAGGTGGTCCTTAAAATTCCTTTTTGCTCTAGAATACCAGAATCCATGAGTCAAACACCCATATTAAATCACAACTTACCAACATTTTTCTCCTGATCACATCTTGGGAAAAAAACAACAAAAGTCGTGATGGAAGGGAAAGAAAAGAACGCAAGAAAGGACCAGGGGAATAGATCATTTGTCCCTCAACTTAGGACATTGCTGATTCTATCTTACCTCTATCATATGATGGTGTTTGTGAGACTCTTCTACTTTGCACACCTACATTTTACTTAGAGTATTCTTCCTCTTACTTTAATAGTAAAAAGTAGATTTTATTATTTGTCGTACTATATTTTAACAAATAATTAAGTCATCTAATACCTTAACAAAAAACAAAGCCGAAGGAATTGTAAAAAATAGACTAAAATAATATATATGTGTTTTTCTGGTATATGAAAGTTCATTTTTAAGCATATTGTATTTTATAGATATAGGCTTAGAGTCAATTTACATTAGAATCTCAACTCTGTCACTTACTGTGGGACCTTAGACAAGTTATTAAACCTCTTTCTGTTTCCATGTCCTCATGTGTAAAATAAGAACAAAACACAGAGCCTACCTTACAGTGCTGTGAAAATTACTTGAGCCATTATACATGAAACACTTATAAATGTTCATAGCACAAAGTTAATATTCTTCAAAATTAGCTTTTGATTTTCAAAAGCAGTTTATACACTTCCGTGATTGAGTCCTCATTTGACCCTGAGAAGTAGTGGTGAGTAGTATCCTCATTTTACTGACCCAGGAGAATAACTGATAAACCTTAGGTCAGAACCATGCTACTAACGTCAGGGCTGGGTTTCCAGCAGTGATAATCTCACCCCAATTGTCCTATTCTTTTGCACTTCACCTCAGATGCCTCTTTTTAAAGAAAGCTGCCAGAGTAATTTTACCCATCTTTCCTCGGAGTTCTGAGAAATTTGAGGAAAATAGACTGTGGCATCATAAAGAAAGCAAAAAAAAAGTTTTAAAAGTTTTAATAACGGTAATATTTGATTAGTGTTTGGATCTGAGAACTTTCCCCTGAGTTGAACTTCCCTGCCCAATTTCAGGTCAACCTGGGTGGTACAGAGATGGTCTCAGTGAGCTAAATTCTTGGAAGATGGAAAAATGTGTGTTTTGAGTAAAAAAATTCTGAAAAAGGGAAAGTCAAAGTGGGGCTGAACTGTGTGCTCTCAGTTCCCATTTCTTATCATCATCAATCAAATATGTTTCTCCCCTTAAAGAGAAAGGATGGGGACAAGAGCAGAAAATATTACTTCCAAACTGTTTCCACCCAGAGAGTACAAAGGAATTCCTGTTCCTGCCTAAGGAGAATAGAGGTAGTATATTAGTAAGAGCCTCCCCCTCATCTCCACAATGCCACTAAATAGGAAATTCTGGCCTTCCCTACATCCCATTAAGTTTGAAAAGCCCAAAAGAACAACAACACAGGTGACTGAAACTTTAAATCTTAACATGGCCCTACTAAAACTATGAACCAATGGTCAAATCACCAGCTTTTACCCTGTTATCCGTAGGATCATTGCTTCTCCTCCCATGGGGAAAAGCCAGGAGAGGAGGAAGAAAAAAACCAGAAGTGTCTCCCAGCACTGTTTTCTCTTAGCCATTCGGGTGGAAGTTGAGCTCCCTTTAGAGAAAAATGAGAAATGGGGTAAAAGTGACTTTCCTAACATATCTTATGATATGAACTGTCTCTTATCTCTTTTTAAATTAAAATAAACATAAGTTATGAAATTTAAGCAAACACTATATACAGTAATCATTTTAGGTAGTTGGGATTTATTTTATTTTCATTTTTTTGGTATGAATTTCCTTGCCTTGTGTGCTATGCCTATTTTCTCTAGGTCCATCAGAGGATGTGGAAAGAAAATCCATCTTTGGTTTGCTTCAAGTCCAAGGCCATAGTTGTCTGAGTATTTGAGATACCTCCCATAGAGAAAGAGAACTCTAATTTGCAAGACAATTGGAGGCCACTCTGTTGATAATTAACCAGATCAGAATATCCAAGAAGCATTATTTTACCCTCCCAGCTCAATGTTATCATTTTAGTTGGTGGCAACTTGGTTTCAGTTTGTTCCTCATTTCTTTTTGGTTCATGAAAACACTGCCTTAAGGGCAATAAAAAATCCAGTCCCAGAAAAAGTTAAATCAGAGAGTAGCAGGTGTTTTCTTCCCCTTATTCCCTTGATCCCAGCCCCATACTCTGACACATATACCACACACACACATACACACACACGTCCTAGAAAAAGTTAAATCAGCAGGTAGCAGGTGTTTCTTCGTCATATTCCCTTCATTCCAACCTACTCACAACTGGGAACTGGGGATGGGGGAAGGAGAAAGGGAGAGAAGGAAAGAAACAGAGAGAGATGCATAGCTCTACCAGAACATCACAGAAGCAGAGAGAGAGATATGGTCATGATCCGACCCTTTGTTCAAAATATTAGCCAACTACATTTTCAGATTCATCACATAGGCAAACTGCCATCAAGCTGCAATGAAAACCAACCCCCACTTCATGGGGCTCAGGCCAGATGTGAATGCAGCAGTCCAGAGGTGAGCAAATTATGTGCAAGAATCATGTGAAAGAGCATTCCCCAAAATGAACTCACGTAAGGAGAACATTTGGTGTTTACAGGACTTCAGCCCTGTTTTCTGGAGATTTTCCATCACTATAAACACTGACATATACACACATGAACATACATGGATTTTTTAAAATGGGCCTAGCATATGTGATTTCACTAAATTATCTCATTTATTAGAAATGAAAAAAATTAATGGTACAATATCAAAATTTTGGCAGATGATACAGTCACATAGACAAATGCTGAATGGAAGCCAGCGCCCATAGGCTGGTGATAATACATGGAAGCTTGGAACTGTTAGTAATCTTCAGATGATTTTGTAATGCAGAGGTAGATGACCTGCCTAGCTAGGGAGTATGTGTCAAAACTGGCCCCTTGGAGCTCTGCTTTCTACTTCATTTGACTTGAAAGCCACCTTCTAACACATCCATGGGATAGCAACATATGATAAAGAGATGCTTCAGGTGTGATAGGATAGGCTGAGAGCATTTCAAAGTTCATTTGCTTCTATTGTCATCAGCAGTCCCATTTCTTCTTTCACAGTGTAATGGGGTTGACTTTAAATTCTATCTCACTCTAACTAGTTACAGAACTGAGATCTGTAATTTATCATTACGTGAATGGGATCTCTGTCTTGTAGCAGGCAGATTCCTCTACAACATTTTTTTGAACTGCCTGTGAGAAAATAGCCTCAAGTTTTGAGAACAAGGAAGAAATCGTCTAAATATGAGTATATTGATTTAGATTAAAATGTCATATTTTACTTACATAAAAATCTTAAAGAATCTTGGACTTTGTTAGTATTATTTCTTTTGCAGCTTTCTGGAATAAAATTTGAATTTGAGAGAAGGCTCAGTCGCCTCTAGAATGGTTGTCAGGCACATGTAGATGATGACCTACAAATCTGAATTAGTATAAAAAGTAAAACTAAAGTAAGTTTTAAAAATGGAATGATTAAAGTTACTTATCTATCAAGTATTTTTTGAAGTTTTTTGTTTACTGAATTTATGGTAAAATGACAAAGCCAAATCCTAGACTTTCGTAATTGATGAAAAGTAATTATTTGGACTGTAAAACCTTTTACTCAAAAAATAGTGTTTGTTTTGAACCACTGGGAATTTGAAGAGTATTACCATGACCATCCTCCGAGACAAGAGGTCCTGAATAGTAATTTATCTATTAATTGGCATAAACAGCAGTGGCTGACAGTGGAAAGACTAATTGTTCAGTAGTTTGAATGACAGGCAGACTGGAATTTCATTTGGGCCTAAGGTTTAAAGGTCTAGCAAAAATAATGTTAAACCACTCAGAAAAATTCCCTTAGTAGATGAAAGAGTTGGGAGGGCGTGAATCCGAGGCTTTGCTAAACCACAGCCACTCGCCATATGTGGCTATTTAACTTTAAATTAATTAAAATTTGAATAAAATTTTAAAATTCGGTTTCTCAGTCCAACTAACCACATTTTAAGTGCTCAATAGCTGTGTGCGACTAATGGTTACCTTTATTGGATCAGCTAGATATCAAACATTTGCATTACCACAGACAGTTCTCTCGGATGGCATGAATCTAAGGGATAAATAGGAAGCAGATAGATTTTGACCCTTCAGAAAAAAAATGTTGCCTGTTGTGTGTCCCTCAGCTGAATAAGAGACACTGTCAAATAGGGAGATACTTGGCCAGAAAAGCAGTAAAGGACTCAGTGTCCTCATGGATGACTAAAAATTGAAAAAAAATTTTATTGAATTGAAATTGAACAACAATTTCAATTGAAATAGTTGATGAAACAATTGAAATATTTCAATTGTTTGATAATAATTCAGTTTAGTAATTCTTCTATACAGGCAAATCACTTCACAAATCAAAATCATTTACAACCATGTACAATGGTGTAGAAAAACATCACAATTACTTTACAGAGATTTGATTTAAATTGCATCATATATTTATGTATTCTAAAATGTAAAATTTTCCCCCAAATTTCGTATCAGTCTACCTTCCTTTGAGATAAGTATATTGTTATTAAAATAAATAATAAATATTTAAAAATGATTAAGTCAGAAAGGTCACCATTTTCAAGGCTAACATAGGAAGTTGTGGGTATAAACTGAACAAAAGCAGTCAGTTTTAGCCTCTCCAGCTACTTCTCTGTTTGATGAATGCTTGTCTGGAAAAGCTTCAGTTTTAGAAGGGAAATATTTAGTCTCTATAGCTCACAGGATATACTTGCTTTCTGTATTCTGAAGAACTTGTGTTCCTCTACAACATTAAAAACAAATTTTTTTAGCTTTTCAAGATACAGAAGTGTCTGCCAACTGACCAGAAGTGTTAATGTATCTGGCACTTAGAATGGAACTCACAGATCATGTGCATGAAATATATCTTAGTTATGTTTTTCAAAATGTGTAGGATGCTTTAGAATTTTCTTCTCAATATCTTATCTACAGAAAGAAATGGATAAAGAAAATGAGTACTGAATTATTCATTCTTGCTTCCAACCTAGTTTTAAGTAGAAACTTAATAACTGAAATAAGATGTTTGAAATGGAAACTGTGAGCAATAAGTAATCAAGAAGATGATACACAAAGTGTTAGAGTTGACAAGTGTTCAGAAATTCTGTTTGAGAAACCAGTAAATAAATAAATGAGAGACTTCTAAAGACGGGAGAGTAAAGAGTTCTAGCACTTGCTTCGAAATTCTTCCATGGCTCAGAATGAGTCATTACAATTTTTTTCTCCACTGTCTCTCTCATTGAATGCAGAAACAGCATTTGTCATTGAATGCAGAAAGAGCATGCACACACACACACACACACACACACACACACACACACACACACACACAGTTACAGAAATTTTCTCTCCAAATATTCCCCCCTACACCTGACAAAACTACATTACACTTTCTTCAGTCTCTCTGATGCACCTGCATTCTGATTTCCTGGCTAGGGAGGAGAGTGGAAACTTTTGGAACCTATCAAATTCCTCTCAAGTCAGCCAGGTAAATGAGTTACACATGGCTTCTAGTGTTCATGGGAGCTCCCTAATAATGTGATGAGGAACAAATGCAATCCATGGTCATGCACACAAACATACCAACACCAGATAGCTTATTCCTGTGTTGTGAACCTTGTGGTTGTGAAAATATTTTGTGCACCTTAAAATACAATACAACTTTCAGTTACTGTTTGTTTCTACGCATCATATCTATCAATTCACTCTCAATTCCCAATAATCCAAACTTAATAAATCTTCCTGGCTTTCTCATTGTGAATAAGAATGTTAATGGTACTCTTTTATTTTACAGATGTTATGTAAATAATAGAAACAAAAATATGAAATTCTAAGACCTTAAAACAACTTTAGACATGAATAACAATATTGATGTCTTCCACTTATTGAGCAATAGATAATACTAATTTTTTCACAACATCTAGTTTAATCTTTACAGCAGCGGAAACTGAGACTTAGAAAAGCTAAGTAACTTTCAAGATCTAACAGTTAATAAAAGTTATAGTCAAACTCCAGTCTTCTGAATCCAAAGCTAACAGCATAGCCACTATTAATAGTGCTAATGACTCATGGTGATGGACATGCATTATGTTATTCTGTGAGCTTATTTTTCCCATTTTATAGATAAGAAAATGAGGCCTAAAGATAAGTGAATTTATAGGAAAAATTACAATGCTCTGCCCATTTATTTTTTGATTTTTTATTTCATAATTATTTCATGATTACCATTTTTATTTATTTTTTTCCACAAATATTTATTAAGTTCTGTGTTCAGTATGCTATCTGGGCTGGGAACACAAGCATACACAAAACAATTTTGATGCTTGCTCTCAAAGAATTCACAGCCCAGTACCTATAACGTGATTCAACAAGCAGAGCAGAGTGACACCACAGGATGTCAAGGCGATCTCCCAGTCCCTTCGGAAATCCCCAGAACATCTTATGAAAAGCAGCAATCAGCAACCTCTATTCTTCACGGAAGAGACAGCCACGATGATTGTTGCTGCCTTAGGCTGATCATAAGAGTACAATTATCCAGCCACCAGAAAGCTGGGCTCACTGCTACGAACCACCCGGAAAGTGCTGGGGCCATTTCCTGGCATCTGAGCCTAATATTTCCAGGGCATCTGGTCATGAATTCACTAAACATTTATTTAGCATGTACAGTATGCTAGGCACTAGAGACACAAAGTCAAATAACATACCATGGAAACATTGCTGTGTTTGCAAATAATAGTAAAGCAATAAAGTGCACTGTGGATATGTACTCAGGGAATTCTCACGTTCTCACAACCTCTGTCCCCTAGAGAAGTCACGTAGATTCAGTGCTGATAATAAAGCACGACTGCTGTAAACATTGTACAATTTCAGAAAATCAAATGAAGAACCTTATAACTAGAATGACCATCCATCTCAATTTGCCCACGCCAGCTTCAGATTACACTTTGCCTCAGCATAACCAAAGCACACCTTTTCACTGTCACAGGTGATCTCATTTGTTTAATAAATTATTTGGTCACTCAACTTATGACTAATGGAAGTAAATAACCACTTTGCTTTAATATACAAGAAATGGTTTATTTTTCATTTCTGGAACACTGTGTGCTAGGCACTATACTTTATGTCCCCTCATCTTCACAAGAAGTTAATGGAATGGGATTATCTCTGCTCTATAGGTGAGGAAACTGAGGTTTTAGAGAGTTCAGTTTCTTGCCCAAGGATCACATAATGGTAATGCTAGGATTCAAGCACAAGGCTGTCTGGCTCCTCCACTGTGGCAGCAGATAGAGTAAGTCTGACAACAACATTCAAGAGTAGAGAAGGGCATCCTTAAAGGGGCTGTGGATAATGTGCTACCTGCCTAGTGGGGAGACATCAGGATGTGAGCTCTAAGATAAGCAGTCATGACCATCATTGAGCCCATGAAACGCCTGCACAGTCACCAGTCATACCCAGTTCCCCTAGGCTTAACTCTCACTGGCCATTTCTTTAGCTCTCACACCTTGATGCTGACAACAGCACACACACCAGGCTCATTAGGGGGCTGACTATTGGCAGAGGGCGATGTGTCCTGACCAGGTAAGCTCTCTGTCATTATACTTCCTTCAGGGAGGGTCTTTGTGTGTTTGCAAGTGTCCTTTTTACCTTCATCCATATGGAGGCTTAATATAGTGCCTAAGGGATGCGAAAAGAGAATTTTTCACCAATGAAATGGAACTTTTATGGTCTGTGAAAAGACGCATCTCTTTTGTTAGTCCCTTTATTTACCTCTGCAGTGCTATAAACTGAAGCAGGAAATTGTACTTTCAGATTAGGAAACACTGCACTGTGGAAGATGTAGTTAGGGATTTTCATGGGAATTTGCCCCAGTTGCTCAGGCTTTCTCATCCTCAATAAAACTTGCTTAATTGGTTTGCCTAGTAATAAAAGTAATTTTTCATAATTGTAGATAATACAGACAAGAGAGAAAGGTGTAAAAGAAAGTAAAATTGCCTGTAATCTCAGCACTGAGTGAGCAACGTAATAATGTTTTTTAAAGTATATTTTCTGGATGTTTTTCCATGCTAATTCACATGCACACACAGTTTACTATTTTAATAAAATAGTGGCATATTATACATATCTTTTATAAGCTATTTTCTCCATAACATATTATAAGTATTTTTATGTTATAAATGTAGATCTACAGAAATTTTCTTTATAGTGAAATGCTCTATCATGTGGCTCTTCCCCAATTACTTAACCACTCCCAAAGAGCAAGTTATTTGGGGTTGGTTGGTTGTTTTCTGTTTCTGTTGCTATTACACAAACTGCTAAAATGAAGATGATTACGCAGACAGCTCTGTGTAGTTGTTCATTCAGGTTTGTTTGTTATTTTTTTTTTTTTTTTTTTTTTTTAGATATACCCCTAAAAATCAAATCTTTTACATTTTGACTCATCACCAGCCTTTTCTCCAGATGGAGTACCAATATATACTCCCTTCATCAGTGTCTAAAAGCCTGTTTACTCCATGGCCTTGCCAATACTAGTGATCATCAAACTTTTCAAATATTACTGCTTTAATCAGAATTTTAATTTTATTGTTAGTTACAATTAAATCTATTCAATTGAATAATAAATAATATTTTAAAATAATTTAACTAAAATTTAATTTAAATCATCTATTTCCTAGTATTCTTAGATGTATTTGCAACATATTTTTGGGAATCTGTAGTTCTTTTTTTTGAGAAGGGCATGTTTATATCCGTTTCCCATTTTGTCACCAAAACATTTGAACTTTTTTATTCATTTGTAAGAGTTCCTTATGCATTAACAATATAGAAGTTTTATCTGCTGTTCATGTTGCTAAACCTCTTCCCCCAAGTGGTCATCTTTCTTTTTATCAATTATGGGTTTCATTTTATTGACTATACATGCATATATTATATATGCATACATTAATATAATTATATATTGTGTTTAAACATTTATACACAAACAGAGAATAGACAGAGAGACAATATTCACATAGATACAGATCAATATTCATGACACCTCCTCAGGCCTACCACCTTCAGGTACTTATCATACCCTTAGTATTCTCTTGTGGCCTTCTGGTATGAAATTTAGTACTTCCTATAATGTATTTTAGATATTTACATTAAAATTTTATCTTTTCCCTTGAGCTTGAAACCCTTTGAGCCCCACAAAGCACTCAGCCTAGCACCTGGTTAGCATGAAATAAACGAATGAAGAAAAGCTTTGCATTTCACCCTGGGGTCTTTTTTTTTTTTTTTTTTTTTTTTTTTTGAGACGGAGTCTCGCTCTGTCGCCCGGGCTGGACTGCAGTGGCCGGATCTCAGCTCACTGCAAGCTCCGCCTCCCGGGTTTACGCCATTCTCCTGCCTCAGCCTCCTGAGTAGCTGGGACTACAGGCGCCCTCCACCTCGCCCGGCTAGTTTTTTTTTTGTTTGTTTTGTTTTTTTGTTTTTTTGTTTTTTTTAGTAGAGACGGGGTTTCACCGTGTTAGCCAGGATGGTCTCGACCTCCTGACCTCGTGATCCGCCCGTCTCGGCCTCCCAAAGTGCTGGGATTACAGGCTTGAGCCACCGCGCCCGGCCACCCTGGGGTCTTAGACATGAAAACCACTGTCACACAGAGGTTGAGTCTCATGGACCTGCCCGAGGTCACAAAGCAGAGGCAATATTCCTGACACTCCATTCAGTACACTTTCCACTATCTTCTCTTGTTTTAAATAATATTAATAATAAAATGCGCCATACAGCAGACGTCAGTGTGAGACTGGCTTCAACTGAGCAAAAACACTCCTGGCCTACAAAGACCTCAGCTACAACAGACTCCTGCTTGACAAAACGGGAGGTATCAAAGTATCTGATATAGAGAGGCCCAGAGGCTCTTTGTTTGGTCACTCTTAGATGCTCTGCCAGAAGCAGCAGCCACCTCTAGAGAACAGTGCCAGTCTATCTACCTTGGTTTAAAGTATTCAAGCCTCTAGATCTCAGTTCATTATTGTGACCACTAGAGGGAGTGCAGCTATTAGCCTGAAGAGACAAGACTGCTTGCTTATTGCATCCTAGCTTCTGCGTGGACCCAGTGACCCCTCCCAGGTTAACCAGAATGTGACCTTGCTACTGTGCAGAAATAGTTTTTAGGCAGCCCTCTCTTCCAATGATTCCAGACATTAGTGAGGCTCTTCAGTGGAATTTTGAAGTTACATTTAGATGTTCATATAATCTCTCTCTCTCTCTCTCTCTCTCTCTCTCTCTCCTTTTTTGTTTTCTGAGAGAAAATAATCTGCACATCCCTGTTCTCGGCGTCATTTATTTCTGCCCAAAAAGAATTCTGAACGATTGCATTTGTCTGGTGATGGCTGTTGCTACACTGAAATAGGAAACATCAAGAAATGGCTTTACTCTTTAATCTAATCTAAAGTATTAAATGCCAAGTGGATCTAGAATGGAGCTCCTTTTGATCTTATGTTCGATTAAAACTTTTTCAGGAAATAGATTCAGGGGTACCTTTTGTCACATTATTTGTTGTTCAGTCACAGAGGACATAGGAAATTTAGCATTTGTCATCTTTTTCTATGCTTTGAATACTTCTTGAATTTACACAGCTTGTAACAAACCCATCAAACTCATCGAACCCAGAAATATTTGACTGAGGACAGGAATGTTTAGAACACTCTTTCTCTTTAAAAGCAATAAAGATATAGGAGAAAGAGACGGAGAGAGAGTCTATCATTATCTAAGTGCAGCTTCAAAATTCCACTGAAGAGCCTCACAAACAGATAATTCATTCACAGCAAAGAGAAAGACAAACCCATGCAAATTCATCACATATAAACGTGAGTGAGACATGGTTGAAAGTAAGAGAGAACAAGGAACAGCATTTTATAATTTAAAAATTGCTGAGCACTCACTGTTTAAAATTAAATTCATTCCTTATCACTTGCACAAAAAATGAATTGCCAAGCTTCACCAGGATGCTCACCATCAATCAAGTAAACCTAATTCTTATTTCAAAACAGAGAAAATACCTTATAGATACATACTAATATGTCTAAATATTGTCTCCTTTAAACAGCTCAAGTTTGTAACAAATGTTACAGGGCTCCCCTGAATCAATATTCACATAGGTTCATCAGTTCACTTGAGAATGATTGAGATATTTAAAACACAGATTTGGGGAGATAGCCCATCATTTAACCAATTAGTCATAGGGTCCCATAAATTTGACCTGCAAAACAGTAAGCTCTCAGGTTAAGTCACCTTGTATATTTTTGATACTTATAAAATTATATAATGTTGCCTACCCCTATAGGTTTCATCTTGACATACACAGTTCAGGTAGGAAAATAGTCTAACACTTTATTTTCTCCCTCCCTAATACCTTGATAAACACTAAAATTCTCAGGCAAAATTGTATGAGGACAGGTTGGACCTTGCAGCTTGAAGTGAAAGTCAGAATGTTAGATAATGTTAATATGATAAAAAAATGAAAATTTTTATCACACATTCCCTAAATTTGCTGTAAATTGGACATTTACATTAAATACATGAAAGTGAAGTTCTGTATATCTGTGCACAATTTGGTCTGATGTGCTCTTCTGCTTAACATGCTGATTTGAAATTTTTAGGGCCTATGTTAGGTTCTAGCATTGATTTACTTAAAAAACGAAAACAGCCCGGTGCAGTGGCTCACGCCTGTAATCCCAGCACTTTGGGAGGCTGAGGTGGGTGGATCATTTGAGGCCAGGAGCTCAAGACCAGCCTGGCCAACATGGTGAAACCCTGTCTCTATTAAAAATACAAAAATTACCCGGGTGTGGTGGCATACACCTGTAGTCCCAACTACTCGGGAGGCTGAGGCAGGAGAATTGCTTGAACCCGGGAGGTGGAGGTTGCAGTGAGCTGAAATCACGCCATTGCATTCCATTCCAGCCTGGGCGACAGAGCGAGACTCCATCTCAAAAAAAAAAAAAAAAAAAAGAAAGAAAACAGTCAAATCCTACAAAGGGATTATTTGAGAAATCAACAAGTCAAAGCCATACTCTAAATTCTGTGGTCTTTGTATAAGAAAATAAATCTATTCATTTGTAAGCATTTATAAGTAGCAGACAACCACAAAAAATTCATATTTAATTTAGTATGTAGATATTATAAGAGTAAAACTGTATGCTGAAAGATATATTGGACAACAGAATCAGAAGATGGAGGCTGTGATGAAGTTTGGCAACACTGGGTGAAGTTGTTTAACTCTTCTAGGTTCAGTTACCTCACCTAAAATTCATTCATTCATCCAAGAACGTTTGCTAATTGCCCATAATACATGAAGCATTTTTCTACACACCAGGGATACAGCACCCTGTCCTTGTCAAAGTTACACTCTACTGGAGGGAGACAGAAACTAAGAAAAATATGTAGATAAATATATAAAATGTATATTATGTTACATTAGAGAGTCATACATGCTATGGAAAAAGTAACAAGGAGAAGAAGGATAAAGAGTACTAGAGGGGTTGCAATTTTAAATAGGTCATCAAGAAAAAACACACTAAGACGGTTAGATTTGAGTCAAAACTTAAAGAGAGGTAAATACCTGGAGGTAAATACTTAAATTCCTGGAAGAGAAAGAAGTGCATGCAAAATGAGAGTATACCTGCCATGTTTGAGGAAGAGCAAGGGGACCAATGTGATTGGAATGGAGTGAGTGACAGAGAAAAGCAGGACATCAAGTCAGACAGGTAACAGAGATGGAAGTGGAATGGGCTAGGCTATTAGATACGAATTATCTTGGCTTTTCCTCTTGAGTGAGAAGGGAAGTCATCACAGGATTTTGTAGAGAGAAGTGATATGATTGGCTTATGCTTAACAGGATTTTCCTGGTAGTCTGATTTCTCAGAATGGCTTATATGGATTTCTAATTTGTTTCTACATATCCAGTTTTATTATTTTCAATGTGGATATCCAGTTTTCTCAACACCATTTGTTGAAAAGACTATTCTTCCCCATTGTTCATGCTTGGTACCCTTGTCAAGCATGTCAGAAATCAATTAATCTTTTAAGTATGGTTTTATTTCTGGGCTCTTTGTTCTGTTCCATTGGTCAGTATGTCTGTTTTATGTTAATATTGTACTCTTTTCATCATTGTAGCATTGTAATAGATCTTGAAATCAGAAAGTGTGATGCCTCTAGGTTTGCTCTTTCTTAAGATTACTTTGGCTAGTCAAGATCTTTTGTACTTCCATATACATTTTATAAGTGTTTTTTTTCTATTTCTGCAAATAATGCCTTTGGATTTTGATAGGGACTGCATTGAATCTGTAGATTGTTTTGGCTAGTATGGGCATTTTAAATCTTTTAACCCATTTATGTGGAATTTCTTTCTATTCATTTATGTCTTCTTCCATTTCTTTCATCAATGTTTTCTATTTTTTCAGTGTACAAATCTTTCATCTCCTTGGTGAAATGTATTCCTAAATATTTTTGTCTTTTTGATGCTTTAAATAAGCATCAAGATTGTTTTCTTAATTGCCTTTTCAGAGAGTTTGTTAGTAGTGTATAAACACACAACTGATTTTTATATCTTGATTTTGTATATTACAATTATACTTACTTTTTAAATGACTTCTAACAGGTTTTTTGTTTTTCTGTTTTGTTTTGTTTGTTTTGTCGAGTCTTTAAGCTTTTCTATATGAGACCAAGTCATGTACAGAGACAATTTTACTTCTTCCATTTCAATTTAGGTGCCTTTCATTTATTTTTCTTGCCTAAATGATCTGGCTAGTACTTCCAATACTATATGGAATAGAAGTGGTGAGGGTGAGAATCTTCATCTTTTTCCTAATCTTAGAGGAAAACTTTCAGATTTTGTCATCTACTATAATGTGAGCTGTGAGTTTATCATATGTGACCTTTATTATGTAGAGGTAAATTCCTTCTACATCTAGTTTTTTCAGTTTTTATAGTGAAAGACTATTAAGGTTTGCCAAACCCTTTTTCTGCATCATGAAAATGATCATGTGATTTTTATTCTCCATTATTTTAATGTAGTGTTTCACATTAATTGATTTGCGTATCATACCATCCTTGCACCCCAAAGATGAACCCCATGTTGTGTGGTACATGATGTATGGTCCTAGTCATGGTGTACCATCCTTTTAAAGTACTGTCAAATTCGATTTGCCAGTAGTCTGTTGAGGATTCTTGTTAATCAAGGACATTTGGGCCTGTGATGATCTTTTCTTGTGAGGTTTTTGTCTGGATTTGGTATCAGAGTAATGACGGACTCAAAATACGTTTGTAAATGTTCCCTTTTCTTCAATTATTTTGGAGTCGTGGAAAAGATTGGTGTTTGCTCTTCTTTCAATGTTTGGTAGAATCACCAGTGAAGACATGTGGTTCTGTGGTTTTCTTTGCTTGGAAGTTTTGATTGATGATTCAGTCTCCTTGCTTATTAGTCTGTCCATGTTTTCTGTTTCTTCATGGTTCAGTTCCAGTAAGCTGTATGAGTCTAGGAATTTATCTGTTTCTTCTAGATTACCAGTTTGTTGGTGCATAATTGTTTATAGTAGTTTTGTGGTCCTTTTATTTCTGTGTCATGAATCGTAATGTCCACTTTTTTATTTCCGATTTTATTTATTTGAATCCTACAACTCAATAGGAAAAAAACAAATAACCCAATGAAAAGTGGGCAAGACTGGAACTGATATTTCTCTAAGGAAGACATCCAAATGACTAACAGGTATATGAAAAGATACTCAACATCACTAATCATCAGATAAATGCAAGTCAAATCCACAATAAGAAATCACCTCACACCTTTTAGGATGGCTATTATCAAAAAATAATAATAACCATTGTTGGTGAGGATATGGAGAAATGTGAACCTTTGTATACTATTTTTGGGAATGTAAAATGGTGCCGTTGCTATGAAAAACAACATAGAGATTTCTCAAAAAAACAAAAAACAAAAAACAAAAAACAAAAAAAAATAGAATTACTACATGAGCCAGCAATCCCCTTCCAGATATGCATCCAAAAGAATTAAAATCAGGATCTGAAAGAGATATCTCCATTTCCATGCTCCTTTCAGCATTATTCACAATAGCCAGGATAGAGAAACAACCTAAATGTCCATTGAGGAATGGATGGATAAAGAAAATGCGGTATGTACATATAATGGAAAATCATTCAGCCTTATGAAAGAAGAAAAGTTTGCTACACGTGACAACACTGATGAATCTGGAAGACACTATGGTAAATTAAATAAGACAGTCACAGATGGACAAAAACTGCATTGTTCCACTCATAGGAAGTATCTAAAATAGTTGAACTCAAAGAAACAGTAGAATGGTGGTTACGTGGGCTGGGGCAAAGAGGAAATGAGTAGTTGCTATTCAACAAATGTAAAGTCTCAGTTTTGCAAGACGAATACCTTCTAGAGATCTGCTGTACAACAAGTTGCCTATAGGTAATATTGCTGTATTATGCACTTAACAACTTGAGAGGGTAGATCTCAGGTTAAGTGCTCTTACCGCACAAAAAAAGGTCATCTTTCTCATGACCAAAATTTTTATTGCATATGTTTTCAATAATTTAGAGAAATATTGAGAAGGTAGGAAGCATGGAAAATAATCTATTTTTCTGCAACTCAGAGGTCAACATTTTTTTTTGTTATTTTCTTTTGGTCTTTTCTCTCTTTTTGTATGCAAATATATTTAACATTTGTAGTAACCGTAAAGTTTAAATTTTATTCTATTCCCCTTAATATTAAACAATGATTCTTTTATATGATATCCAATATTCCCCTGTAATATAAAATTGTACTGAATCAAGGCCAAGTCATTAATATGTAATATGAAATCACAACCATAACCAAGAAATTCTTTGTGGTATTTGATTTCAGTTGCTCTATGGATTATTGTATGTACGATAGGTGCTCAAACATGTTTATTGAGTGAATGTTGAATTTCAATGTAAGAAAAAATTAAATAAAAATAGGCTAAAGGATAAAAAAGAAAGAGCTAGTATTCCCAACTCTGTTAAACTTGAAATGTAGCAGAAGTTGAACTTTGAATGAAGAGAGATAAAAAGCTAAGTTCAAAACTCTCCCACTCTGATCACATTCCATCATCTAAAACCTTAACAGCACTGCTTGTACATAATATAGATATTTTGACTGACGTCCCAGTATGATGCATACGTGAGAATATTTTTGACCATAGCTATTACATATTATAGTTAGTTCATGAAATGCAAGGTCTTTTGTTTTAAGCAATTTTGACTACAAAAATATACCACACAACAATGATTATTTAAAACTCTTTTATTCCCCATAAATGGTCATAGTGATAGAAATGATGCTACCCATTCTGAGTAACAACAATAAATATCATGCACACAGTGGGTCCTTTAAAAATGTTAGTTGAATAAGTCCTTGAAGTGTGCTAATTTTTTTCCAACTTGGGTCAAGCTTCCACATTTATTATTAAGTTGGTGCAAAAGTAACTGCGGATTTTGCCATTGAAATTAATGACAAAATCTGCAATTAGTTTTGCACCAACTTAACATATGGTAATAATAATAACTACATAAAATGGAGGCAAAAATGTCAAGTGAGATAACGTATATAAAGTACTCAGTGCCCTGCTGTCACAGAAGTACTTAAAATGTGATTCTTCTTTCTTTTTGTTTTACCTCATAAAATTGTAATCACCAATATCTGCAACTCTACTTGAAAAATAACTGAGACCACAGTCCGCAAACGTTATTAGAAGGATATTTTACACACACATAGACAGACACACACACACATACATACGTACATACATACATATTTGTGTACATTCAAATACCAACTTAAGACCTTGAAAACCCCAAGGATTGTCCTTGCTTATTTCCTCTCTCTCCATCACTCTCACATCCAATCTCATCACCTCTCTCTCCAAACACAGTTCCAGTCTACCCAGTATTCTTTGTCCGTGACCCACCTGACACTCTAGTCTGAGCCAGCCCTCATCAGTTTTCCCCTGAATTAAGTAATTCAACTGCCTGCTTCCTTCATTCTTCAATCTATGTTTCATCCTAGCATGGCTACCAGAGTGATCATTCAAAACCATAAATCAGATCCCTCCTCTGCTCCAAAAAAAAAAAAAAAAAAAAAAATCAAATGGCTTCATATTTCATTTGGGATAAAACCAAACTCTTTACTGTGGCCTATGAGACTCACAATCTGGGCCTGTCTACCTCTCTGAGCTCTCACAATTCTGGAAACTTACAGGACTGCTTTCTGTTTCTGAAACATGCCAAATTCATTAATACCCCACAGCTTTTGCATTTGATTTCTCTGCCTGGAACACTTTATCCTAGACTGTCTCAAGCCTGTTTCTTTTTCATCATTCAGGTTTCAGCTCAAATGTCACTGACTCAGGAAGGCATTTCTTTACCACTTATTCAAAGCCGTTCTCACCTCTTCTCAGCAGCATTCTATCCCACGATCCTGTTTAATTGTATTAATAGCATTTATCACAGTGATGAAAGTTTCTGCTTTATTTATTTTGCAAAGGGGAAATAATTCTCTTTTAAATTATTAATGTGATCTTGCCTTTGCTTACCAAGAATAAATCTTGGCTCTTTTCTGGAATCATCCACCTGCCGACAGGATTAGTTCCAGTAGGATTGCTCTGAGAAAGTCCTAGGAAACATTTAGCTTTTAAAATTCAAAGGACAAGCTTTGGTCCTCAGAAAGGGTTATCTAAATTCCTATATCTCCTCCTTCAGCTTATAAAGGATCAGGCTTTGTGGAAGAGACAAGAGAGTTTTACGTATCTAAGGGAAGTCCAGACATAGCAGAAAGAGGAGAAAGCCTGCACTTTTCTACCCTCGGGAAACTGTGGAAAGGGAAGGGAAAAAAAATCCCCACTTTCCTGTGTTTGTGGCTCCTCACAGGCTTCCCTGAGGCAACTGTAGCACAGTAATATTGAGGGTGCAGCATAGCTGAGCAGCAGGAGGCCCTGAGCTATAATTATCATGAATCCTTTTGGCTTTTACATTGTGAAAACAGAATCTATAACTCTGAATGTCCAGCTAGGGAGCTGATCAGAGGGGATTCCCTTAGTAGTGAGGAGGTAGGTTTGTAGCGAATTATCCAGAGCAAATCTTGCCTAGAATTGCAAGACACCATAGTCAAACCCTGAAGGTCTCTAGTGCTAGCATAACCAATCAGAATCTGACTCAATGAAGGAGGCTTTGGGCCCTGTCCCAGCCCAGAGAGACAAATGATGAGCTTCCCTAGCCATAGACTTTGACCTTGAGTATCAGCCAAACAGCAACCAAGTAGATATCCTGCCTTAGAGCACTGACATTGGCTTCATCTTGGTAAGGAACATATTTAGAAGAGATGCTAAATGATAATCTGAGCATTTTTGTTTAAGAGGGACTCAAATTTTCATAAAGCAAAGATTCTCATACTTTGCTGCTTGTCTGATCCACCTGGGTTATTAAGAAAGCTCAGAGAGAACCAGGATCCTTAAAGGGTGTGGCCTGATTCTTAATGCATGTATCAAGTTCCACACCAAAATCTGAAAACCACTGCCCTAGAGGGACTGCTTAAAGTATTCGATTAGATCAACTTTAAACTGAATGAGACTTTTCATTTCCCCTCCCTACCGGCTAACTAGTAGGTGAAAGCTCAAAAGAGATGAGATAAGCTACAGATACTACCTTTAAAATTTTTATGCACAAGTTGTACGTTGAGATAAATTTTGTAATACCTTCTGTTTTTCTTTATTTACTGTCATTGTCATGCAATTAGATTACGTGTTTTATGATGAACGTATATATTGTTTATTGCTGAACACCAGTGCTGGAATTGTGCCTGGCACAGAGTAGTCGCAAAAATGTTAGTTGAGGGACTCTATCAGTCAAGTAATTAATTAATTAATATGTATCCATTTGGCACAGAGAATTTATTGTCAGGAGATACTCTGCCTGGTGGTGAGGGAAAAGGTGAGGGAACAAGGCATACAAAGTCTGGTAGAAGTAGGACTAAACATTTTTTTGAAACAGTCAAAAATTTAACTAAAGAGCTTCTGCACCGCGAAATAAACTAGCAAAAAAGTAAACAGCCTACACAATAGGAGAAGATATCTGTAAACTATGCAACCGACAAAGGTCTAATATCCAGAATCTATAAGGAACTTAAACAAATTAACAAGTGAAAAACAAACAACCCCATCAAAAAATGGGCAGGCTGGGCACAGTCGTTCACCACCTGTAATCCCAACACTTTGGGAGGCCAAGGAGGGTGGATCACTTGAGGTCAGGATTTTGAGACCAGCCTGGCCAACATAGTGAAACCCCATCTCTACTAAAAATACAAAAATTAGCCAGGTGTGGTGCCATATGCCTGTAGTCTCAGCTATTCAGGAGGCTAAGGTGGGAGAATCATTTGATCCCAGCAGGCCAAGTTTGCAATGAGTTGAGATTGCATCATTGCCCTCCAGCCTGGGTGACAGAGTGAGACCCTATGTCCAGAAGAAAAAATATATTTTTTAAATGAGCAAAGACCATAAACACACACTCCTCAAAAGAAGACATACAAACAGCCAAAAAGCGTACGAAAAAATGCTCAACATCACTAATCATTAGACAAACACAAATCAAAACCACAGTGAGATACCATCTCACACCAGCCAGAATAGCTATTATTAAAAAGGCAAAAAATAACAGATACTAGTGAGGTTGAGGAGAAGAGAGAACACTTATACACTGTTGGTGGGAACGCAAATTAGTTCAGCCACTATGGAAAGCAATTTAGAGATTTCTCAAAAAACTTAAAACAGAGTTACTATTTGATCCAGCAATCTCATTATGTGGTATATACCCAAAGGAATACAAATCATTCTACCATAAAGACACATGCAGGCATACATTCATCACTGCATTATTTACAACAGCAAAGATATGGAATCACCCTAAATTCCCAGCAATGGTGGACTAGATAAAGGAAATGTGATACCTATACGTAATGGAATACTATGCAGCCATAAGAAAGAGCAGGATCATGTCCATTTGTGTTTGCAGTAACATGGATGGAAACAGAGGCCATTATCCTAAGTAAATTAAGGTGGGAACAGAAAAACAAATACTGGAGAATTCGCACCTGATGTCGGAGGGACTCGGTGGGAGGCAATTGAATCATGGGGGCAGGTCTTTCCTATGCTGTTCTCATGATAGTGAATAAGGCTCAGCAAATCTGATGTCTTTATAAGGCAGAGTTTCCCTGCACAAGCTTTCTCTTTTCTTGCTGCCACCCATATAAGATGTGACTTGCTCATCCTTGTCTTCTGTCATGATTGTGAGACCTCCCCAGCCACATGCAACTGTAAGTCCATTAAATGCTTTTTCCTATATCCATTACCCAGTCTTGGCCATGTCTTTATCAGCAGCATGAAAACAGACTAAATACATTAAATTGGTAATAGTAGAGTGTGGCACTGCTGAAAAGATACCCAAAAAGTGACTTTGGAACTATTGAATGGCTTTGCCCAAAATGCTAATAGCAATATGGACAATAAAGTCCTGGCTGAAGTGGTTTCAGATGGAAATGAGGAACTTGTTGGGAACTGGAGCAAAGGTGACTCTTGCTATGTTTTAGCAGAGACTGGCAGCATTTTGACCCTGCTCTAGAGATTTGTGGAAGTTTGAACTAGAGAGAGATAATTTAGAGTATCTTGTGAAAAAAATTTCAAATCAGCAAAGCATTCAAGAGGAGACTTGGGTGCTGTTAAAGGCATTCAGTTTTAAAAGGGAAACAGAGCCCAAAAGTTGGAAAATTTGCAGCCTGACAGTGATAGAAAAGAAAATTATATTTTCTGAGAAAAAATTCAAGTGGCTGTAGAAATTTACATAAGTAATGAGGAACTGAACGTTAATCCCCAAGACAATGGGGAAAATGTCTCCAGGGCACATCAGAGGTCTTCACAGCAGGCCCTCCCATCACAGGCTAGAGACCTAGGAATAAAAGATGGTTTCATGGGCTTGGTGCAGGCTTCCCATGCTGTGTGCAGTCTAGGAACTTGGTGCCTTGCATCCCAGCCACTCCAGCAGTGACTAATAGGGGCCAAGGTACAGCTCAGGCCATGGCTTAAGAGAGTGCAAGACCCAAGCCTTGGCAGCTTCCACATGGTGTTGAGCCTGCAAGTGCACAGAAGTCAAGGATTGAGGTTTGGGAACCTCCACATAGATTTCTGAGGATATATAGGAACGCCTGGATGTCCAGGCAGAAGTTTGCTGCAGGGGCGGGGCTCTCATGGAGAACCTCTGCTAGGGCAGTGCAGAAGGGAAATGTGGGGTTGGAGCCCCCACACAGAGTCCCTCCTGGGGCACCACCTAGTGCAGCTGTGAGAAGAGGGCCACCATCCTCCAGACCTCAGAATGGTAGATCCACTGACAGCTTGCACCATGTGCTTGGAAAAGCTGCAGACACTCAACACCAGTCCATGAAGACAGCTGGGAGGGAGGCTGTACCTTCAAAGTCACAGGAGTAGAGCTACGAAAGATCATGGGAACCCACCTCTTGCATTGGCATGACTTGGATGTGAGACATGGAATCAAAGGAGATCATTTTGGAGCTTTAAGAGTTGACTGCCCTGCTGGATTTCAGACTTGCATGGGGCCTATAGCCCCTTCATTTTGGTTAATTTCTCCCATTTGAAACGGCTGTATTTACCCAATGCTTGTACCCCCATTGTATCTGGGAAGTAATTTGCTTTTGATTTTACAAGCTCACAGGCAGAAGGGACTTGCCTTGTCTCAGATGAGACATTGGACTGTGGATTATTGAGTTAATGCTGAAATGAGTTCAGACTTTGGGAGACTGTTGGGAAGGCATTATTGGTTTTGAAATATGAGGACATGAGACTTTGGAGGGGCCAGGGGTGGAATCATATGATTTGGCTCTGTCCTCACCCAAATCTCATCTTGACTCCCACATGTGGGAGGGACCTGGTGGTAGGCAGTTGAATCAAGGGGGCAGGTCTTTTCCGTGATGATCTCATGATAGTGAGTAAGTTTCATGAGATCTGACAGCTTTAAAAGGTGGAGTTTCCCTGCACAAGCTCTCTCTTTGCCTGCTGCCATCCATGTAAGAGATGACTTGCTCCTCCTTGCCTTCTGCTATGATTGTGAGGCCTCCCCAGCCACGTGGAACTATAGGTTCATTAAATGCTTTTTCCTGTATAAATTACCCAGTCTTGGGTATGTCGTTGTCAGCAGCATGAAAACGGACTAATACAGAGCATAACCAGGAAGTCTGTAAAAGTTTAACTCAAAGATTCAAGTGAATAAAGGTGCTGAATGCTGTTGAGGCCTGAAAAAGACTATGCCAGTCTGCTGCCAATAAACTGATGTGATGTAGTAAAATTTATAGATGTTCAACAGTCCCCCCTTTTTAAAAATACTATATCTGATATCTAGCCTACATTTCTGATTCAAATTTCTTTTTTTAATGAAGTTTTTTTTGTATTATATAATTTCAATGTATGGAACAAAGAAAATATAGATAATAGAAAAAGTATGCATGATTATACCACCTGGAGATCATTACTGTTAACATAGTTATATAATAAATATAAGCATTTACTAGAACTACAGTTTTATCCTGCTGTGTTCTCAATACCTAGAACAATGCCTGGAACATAAGTGCTCAAATTCATAATTGTTGAGTGAATCAGTTAAGACATATATGTAATAATTTTTTTTGCATTCAGCACCCATTTGAATAAGAGGTCTCCCTTACTCGCAATCCTTATGAGCCCTCAAAGAGAAAAGGCACACTTTAATATTTTGACTATATTTCCCAAAAGCAAAACTGAGCACAAGATCTTCAGAGAGGCTAAGGCCAGGTACAGTGGCTCATGCCTGTAGTCCCTTTGGGAGGCTGAGGTGGGTGCATTGCTTGAGCCTAGGATTTCAAGACCAGCCTGAACAACGTGGTGAAACTCAGTCTCTACAAAAAGTACAAAATAAAGTTGTGTTTTGGGGGTTTTGTTTTGTTGTTGTTGTTTTGGGTTTTTTTTTTTTTTTTTTTTTTTTTTGGGTAGCTGGTAGTCCCAACTACAAGTAGGGAGACTGAGGTGGGAGGATTGCTGGAGCCAGGGAGGTCAAGGCTGCAGTGAGCTGTGATTGTGCCACTGCACCCCAGGCTGGAACACAGAGCAAGTCCCTGTATCAAAGGAAAAGAGGCTGAACAGGCAGAATTCAGAAGAGCGCAATGTTAGAGCTTTTGCATGTTATGATCCACTTAGCAATCTGAGGATCCTTCTGAATTTTAAGCAGCAGAATTGGATGGTTGGCTCATATCAGCTTGTGTTCCAGTGTGACTCCTAGCTTGCTTTCATCTGCCTGAAGAGTAAGTCCCGTTTGTTCTATTATCACATCATCTTCTGCTTCTTCCCCCAAAATGCATGTCTATTTGTGTTTCCCTTACTGAGGAAGTTTATACTTATCAAAACAAATTCCATGTTACTTTTCATTGTACCACTTTTAATTTAGCAACCAACAATTAAATAAACAAAAATATCTTGGTTTTATGTCTTTCAGAATTGAAAATGCTTCAGCTCTAATTCAGTTTATAGCTTGCTTGTAAATCACTTGAGACAAATTGTTATCACTGATTTTGATTGAGTCATGTGTCCCATGCCCTAAATATATTTCAAAGATTATTGGGTAGAAAGAGGGAAAGCAAATCTCATTACCAAATCAAACTGAATAAATTACATAATAATAATAATATATAATATGTTTTACTAGTTTTAAAACTGAGTGACTTTGTACTGTGTCAATTTAGCTAAGCCAGAAATATATTTCCCAGAATTCCCTTCTCAGTATGATTCTGAGTTAGGTCTTTTCACAAGAGAAATTTACATAAGATCTGAAAGGCAGGCATGAGAAGCAGCTATATTTGCATTCCAGGGGACAATATAAGACCAAGTACTGCTGCAATTCATACACATTGTCTCATCTATTGACTCACCTTGTTGATATAGAGCACTGCCAGCTCCAGCTAGAATGTTCCTTCAGCATCTTCAAATCCTAAAGCAGGAATATTTTACAGGTGCCAGCTTATCCTGTAGGTCACCTATATGACCAAGGCTGGCAACTAGGAAAAACAGATGCAGGTTCAGTTTTGTCCTCATGTGTTCCAGTTTGTCACTACAAATTTGTTTTTCCCTCAAGGATTCAACTTTTTTCTCTTCTGTCCGTTTTATCCTTCTTCCTCCATTTTATATCAATCTTCCCTTCCCAAATTAGTAGTTTAAAACAATGAACAATTATTATTTCACATATTCTGTGGACCAGGAACTCCAGAATCATTTGTCTGAGTCCTCTGGTACATGGTCTCTCACTAGGCTGCAATCGAAGTATTGGCTGGGGCAGCAGTTGCATCTAAAGGCTTAACTCAGTGGAGGATCTGCTCTAAATTCAGGCATATGATTGTTGACAGGTGTTGGCTCATCACAGGTTGCTTGACTGAGGGCCTCATTTTCTGGCTGTTAGCCAGAGGCTCCCTCAGTTATTTGCCACTTTTACTCAAATTGCAGCAGCTGGCTTCCATTGGGAGCAAGCAAATGAGAGGGAGAGAGGCTCAGGAGAATATACGCGAGTCACCTTGTGATCCGATCTCAGAAGTGACATCCCTTCACTTTGTTTATATTCTGTTTGCTAGAAGGAAGTCACTAGGTTCAGCCAATACTCGAGAGGAGGGGATTATAAAAGGCCGTGATTACCATAAGCAGGGATTGCTGGAAGCCATCTTTGAAGGTGCCCACTCCACCCCGTCAAACAATCTTTTGAGGCATCTTGCATGTGCTGTACAGAACTTCTCTCATAAAAAGTAAAACTTCTAAGAATCTTAAGTGCATTTTATCAGAGCATCTTTAGAGAAAAGATTTGTGACTGGCTATTGTCTAGTGGACTGGATTATGAATTTGCATATGAAAAAGTCATGAAGTTTTTAAAAGAAAGGTATCAGTTGAAATAAAGAGGAAGAAACAAGCTGAAAAGAGGCATTTCTACCATCAAATTTTCACATGCATCAAAGTGGCTGTCTCCTCAGTTGAAAAATCAGCTATATTTTATGGAAGAGGAAGGATGGCTCAGAAGGCAGAACCAAGATTCTAAATGGTGGCACCATGAGCTATAAACAATGACTCACAGGGAGTGGGAGTGAGTCCTTAGCCGAGAAAAGCTCACATGTGTCTGGCCAAATTTCAGGATTACCACAGGCTAGTTATTGCTTTGGGCCTTCCATTCTCTCCTCCTAATCCAAGTATCTGGTGTGGTCATCCTTTGCTTTTTACCACTAGTTGTGTGAGTGTCCAGGCAGATAACTTATTTACTTATTTCACAGAATTTTAGACCTAAAATAATGTATGGAAGGAATTACACCTGAAGAGTGTCATCTTCACTTGAATTGGATTTAGATGACATGACCCAGGGCCATGAGACAGACCCTGATGACATTTTTAGAGAGGCTCTTGGGAGGGAATAAATTTGTTTTTCATATGGGAGTAATATAAGTAATGTGTGGCCAGGAAGTGAACTGTGGCAGTTTTAAAACTTGTTCACAAATTATTTAAAATTCTCTTCATTAGGAAGTTAAGTCTATGTTCTCTCCCCTCAAATCTGGGTTTGAAAATAAATATATATGTTTCTACCAGCAGAGTGTGGGAGAAGTGATGTCATTTGACTTCCAAAGCTAATTCATAAAAGATAGTATAGCTTCTGCTTTGTTAGCTAGAATACTCACTCTAGGAGCCCTGTGCTGCCACAGAAGAAATCTGACTAGTTTAAGGATGCCATTAGATGAGGAATCCAAGCTGTGGAAAAGGTAAGTGTAGGCAACCTGGTCCTAAGTCCTGTCTTTAAAAAGTCCCAGCCAGGTAGCAGACATGTGAGTGAACAAGGCTTCAGGTAATTCTAGCTCCTAGCCACTGAGTCACCTTTAGTCTTTGAGTCTTTCCACCTGGTTCCCCAGATACTGTGGTGCAAAGACAAGCCCTCCTTGTCATGTGTTGTCTGAATTCCTGGCCCATGAAATCTAGGAAAGTAACAAAATGGTTGTTCTAACCAACTAAGTTTTGGGGTAATTTGTTACACAGTTATAACAACTGCTACTAAGCCATGCAAAACCATCAGAGCTAAATCGTGAATAAAATGTATATTTAAATTTGGGTGATGGGCACATTGAAAACCAAATCACCACCATTATGCAATATACCCAAGTAACAAACATGCATGTGCACTCTGAATATAGAATTTTTTAAATGAGAGAAAGATATAAATAACAATAATAATCATCATCATCATACTGGAGCCCTCAGGTAATTTAAACAAAAAATAAAATGAGCATTTTTTTAAAAAAAATGCATGTTTAAGGCCAATAAATAAAAAATTTTGAATAAAGTCAACTATCTGTATATTCATAATTATTTTAGAATCTTATGTGAACGATTATTTATATCTATTAAGATATAAATACTCCTAGTACAATGCCTAGCAATAAAGAACAAGGATTTGTTATTGTGCCCAAAAAAAATACATATATATTTATTTTCAAATGTTTGTTATGAATGAACTACTAGTAATAATATTCTGGCGCAAGGTTTCAAAGCTTTAAATGTATATCTCCAAGTTCCAGAAGAATAAAGCTCTGGTTTAATGTTCAAGGTTACATAAATCTGGGCAGAGCTGGAATTCAAGCCCAAGTCTTTTTTTTCTTCTCTAAATCTCTTACTTTTCACTACTATACACTCTTTTCTTCAGATGTGTTTATATTTTAAGAAAACATTAAGAACCTATAATTATGAAAAGTTGGTCCCACTTGGAAGAAGCTCAAGGATGAAAAATTAAGTTTATATCCTAACAAGAGAGAGTGGGAATGATTTAATGATTATGAAAATGATGGGTTTGCATATATGAGGATAATTTCCTGTATTTCCTTATATGTGTGTATCTTTAATTCACAAAAAATAAAATTTAGGTTAACTTAACGAAGCACTTCATTTTAGTGAGGGTTAACCCTTCATCTCATACACCGAAGTTTTCATCAATCATTTTACTTCATGATTTAAAAGAAAAAAAAAAGACAGATACTGGATTTGATCAGTACAGTTCTGCATACAGATACCAATGATACATAAGATTCAGGACTAAATGGTTATTAAGGCCCCTTTAATTTTAATAGAGACAGTAACAGTAGCTCCCGTCTATGCAGCAATGGTTATTTCACAGATACCGGGCAAAAGACTCTCTACATAACTTAATTAATCCCTGAAACAAACCTCTAAAGTAAATATTACTTTACTCTGCCTTTTTCTATGAATGAGAAAGCTAGTACTCAAAAACCTAAATCACTTTCCCAAAGTCACTCAGTTAGTAAATAGCAGACTTGGGATTATTTAATGGTTCAATCTCTCATTTCTTCATCTTTTAAGTACTCTAAGGAAACAATAAAAATCACATGGGAAGATAACACATTGGCATGGTCAATCACAGGAAAAATAAACCTGTAGTACTCTAAGTTGGTTTTATTTCTATATATGTAGGGTTTTAAAATTACAACTATTGATCTGCTTTGAGAATATCATTCCTATTATAACTGTACAGTCCTAATATCCACCCAATATGTAAATTTTCTATCTTTATATGTTGGTAATTTAAAAATATATACATGGAAAACGTACAGTACAAATAAACCAAATTCAAATAAAATCTTTAAAACTCTTAGAAATTCTTTAAGCAGGTTATGTCAATCCTCTTAAAATGATTATTCTATGTACAATACATAATATTTAAAAATACAGCTCCAGGAACAAAAACTCTTTGGTTCAGCAAAAGGATTATAAATGTGGAAATCTAATTTGTTAAGGATGCACCTCTCTGGATTGGGCTTCACTTATCTAGCTTAACTTGTTAAGGAAGCATATAGCTGGCTTTTTTCTGAATGATGAAATTATAAGTGGGGACTGAGTAGAGGTTGCTTTTGACATAGAACATTATCATATGAAAATATAACCAGAAGCTCGAATAATCCCGGAACTTATACAGCATTTTTACTCTGCTAGATTTAAAAAATACAGAAAAGTCTCTGCTTCTCATTCATTTTGGAAGGAGGGTAAGGGAATGATCATGGTCAATACATATAACCATTCACCAGTGAAGTTCTTAGGTACTAGGATCCCATGCTATTGAAACTATCCTATTTATTATTTGGATGATTGCAAGGAAGGGATAGGAGGAATGCTGTTGTCCCTTTTACTTCTGAAATCCTATCACTTTTCCGGTGGCTTGCCTGTCTTAACAATCTAAATTTATAAACCCATCCATGACTCAGATGTCTTTAAAAAGAACTATTAACTCAGCAGTGATTACAGTGCATCAACATTTGTCAATGGGATTTAGATTAATAATTAACGATGATTCTATACAATTTTGGTTTATTAATAACAACAATCACAGAATTTTTCAAAATACCTCAGATTTTCAGAGTTAGCAGTCTTACCTATTAGAATATATTCTCCTTTCTATTTACTGGAAGGCAAAAGCCTTCACAATTTTGTTCCAGCATATTTTCTACTTTGGTTATGAAAATATTTTAGCATCATTTAACCACATATTTGTAACTATCTTGAACAAAGGCTTTTGAAAAGTCTCTAAGGTATCACAGCTGATCGTAAAGGAAAGAAAATAGTTCTTGTTTTACTTTTTTTTCTATTGCCCAATAGAAAATAATTATCTGACTGGATTGATTGATTCAATTACTTTGGGGAAAGGTACCACTGACTATTGCTCAATCTTGCCTCTCCCTGGACTCATGTCAGAGGCATATTAATATACTTTCAGGTTACAAACAGGTGAAAGTCAGGAGGTTCTGTTGGCTACCATGCTTTCTGCAGACCACCATTTTAAGATGCCATCATGCTTATATGAAGTTCTGAGAGCTGGGGAGCTCTCCAAAATTCACCATTGTATTTCCTTCTATTTGTATAACTTAGTTATTCAAGGACAAGACCCTTTTTAAATGTTAGTAGTACTCAAACTAGAAGGATATGATTAGAGTGGAACAATAGATCGCAGAAAAAACTGCCACTTTAACAAAAATGGCTCTGATTGTGGAAAGGAAAATGGGGCAGCCTCTAGCAATTGAGAAAAGCAAAGAATGTAATACATCAACAATTCACAGCATCTAAATGAGACATTATAACTCAGAATCACATCCATACCATTCTCCTCTTCCCCTTGTGCAGGGATTTCTTTTCCCTAATGGTCTTCCAAAGATATTATAATACTCTGAAAAGAAAATAATGTGTTGGATTATTGATCGTTGAGGTCCTCTTCTGTAATGTACAGGCAGTAATCAACTTTTCTTCTGTCAGAAGTCTTTATCCCAGCCTGATAGCTCATCTGGAGGCATTCCCTTTTCAGGAGGATATTTGTCAAAGTAGCTGTGATCTATGGGTCCATTGAGCTAATATAGAGATAATTAAAACAAAAGGAAGAATAATGCTGACCAAGCATGCTATCACATATGGGTAATGCTTTTTATATCAGAACACTGATTTCATACTGCAACCACTTGGAAGTTACATACTAGAAAAAATGACCAATTATCATTCTTGAGTCCTAGTCTCAGCCTCATGAGATCTTCTCTTTACAACCAAATACATTTGGTCACCAGATAACATTCAATAGTAACTACATGGCATAAGGAGTTTTCCTAAAGAAAACTTTCAGAAATAGGCCAGGCGCTGTGGCTCATGCCTGTAATCCCAGCACTTTGGGAGGCCGAGACAGGTGGATCACCTGAAGTCAGGAGTTCGAGACCAACCTGGCCAATGTGGTGAAACTCCGTCTCTACTAAAAATATAAAACTTAGTTGGGCATGGTGGTACACACCTGTGATCCCAGCTACTTTGGAGGCTGAGGCAGGAGAATCACTTGAACCTGAGAGGTGAAGGCTGCAGTGAGCTGAGATCACACCACTGCACTCCAACCTGGGTAATAGAGGAAGACTTCATCTCAAAAAAAAAAAAAAAAATTGGGCAAACCAAATCCAGCAACATCTTAAAAAGATTATACAACATGACTAAGCAGGATGTATCCCAAAAATATAAAATTGGTATAACATCTGAAAATTAATTGATGTAATACACAATTTTAACAAAATAAAGAGGCTAGGTGTGATGGCTCATGTCTATAATCCCAGCACTTTGGGAGGT
>NW_016811463.1:427420-458824 GCF_001698545.2 Rhinopithecus bieti | reverse complement strand
CCAGGATGGTCTCGATCTCCTGACCTCGTGATCCGCCCGTCTCGGCCTCCCAAAGTGCTGGGATTACAGGCTTGAGCCACCGCGCCCGGCCACCAACCTTATCTTAATTCTTCCAGTTGCTCAAACCAAAACTCTTATAGTTGTTCTTTGTCTTATATTCTACCTGAGTCTATGAGCAAATCTTGTCAGTGCTAGCTTCAAATTCTATCTATATTCAGTATCTGGCCAGTCTTCAACACCTTTACTCTGCTAGCAAGGAACCAGCCCTACTTTTGTGCTAGAGATAACTCAGCAGCAAGATTGGTCATTTATAGCAAAGTCAGGTCACAGCATGCTTTGATTCAATATTCCCTCCCCTTTTCCATCTTACTCAGTGTAAAAGGCAAAGTCTATTCCATGTCTTTGCTGTAACCTACAAGGCTTTATAAAATCATTGTTTCTACCATCATCCTTCCATTACCTTACCACTGTTTTACTTTTCTCTTTCTTTCTCTCTTAACTCATTTGTCTTCTCACTATTCTCGTAACCAGCTAAGGATGTTCCCACTTTAAGGCCTTTGTACTCAAGGCTGGATTGTTCTTTCTCTAGATTTCCATGTCTTACTCTCTCACCAACTTCATATCTTTTCTCAAAGGTCATCTTCTCAGCAAGATCTTCTTTGGTCATCCAATCTAAAATTGCAACTCTTCCCCACAAACACACACACACACACACACACACACACACACACACACACTTATCCTCCTTCCCTACTTTATTTTACCCCCTTAGCATCTATAGCTATCTAATACACTACTTGGCTTAGTTATCGTGTTTACTTTCTATCTCCCCAATAGAAAGCAAGCTCCATAAGGGCAGGGATTTTTATCTAGTTCCTTTTCTCTGTGCCCCAACACTTGGAGTAGTGCTTGATATGGGACAGGGGCTCAATAAATTGTTGTTGAGTGACTGAATGACTCTGCAAAGGAACACACTTACACAGAAAAAGTATTTTACAGTAATCTGTGAAAATATGGGATTAAGCGGAAGTTCTTTCATCATTGCTTACACATCATTAATCTAAAAGGGCTGATCTGATCTTCATGTACTTCAAGCATATATTTCCAGCTTGATGGTCTAGAAATATCTAACACCAGGAGTCAGGAGGCCTCATTTCTCTTAAATAGAAACAATCTACTCTGTCTCTCAGGATCTTATATCAAGAACATGAAATCATGCTGTTCTATAGCTACTGATCTTTTTTACTGGCACATTGAGGTCAGCTCAGCCAGCCAACCAATATTTATGGAAAGTCAACTTGGTCTCAGGCATCAAAAAATGGCCCTGATAGATTTGCTTGATGCAGGTTTATCACAAACTTTCAATTTGTAAAAAATAAAATATCTGCAAGGTGCAGTAGGTAAAGCAAAGTGCAATAAAACAAGGTATGCTTATACCCGAAACAAATGTTTCCTCTTCCTTTCAGGAAAGATTTAGTTGCACCCTACAAGTATATCAGCCTCCTTTTAAGATAGGTGTTGGGAGACATGACTGGTGCCTAGTTTTAAATTAGCTTTTAGATATAAGACAGTAGAGCTCTGTAACTACTTTTGGGGAAGATTATTTAATATAGAATGGACAGACACATACAACTATACTGCTTTAAAATACAAAATTAAAATGACTGGTTCTCAAAGAAAAAAGTTTTACTTTAGAAGAGACTGAGAAAATCTGACACCTAACTTTAGAAATTTGTTTGTTTGTTTGTTTGTTTGTTTGTTTGTTTTTTAATTCTAAGAATATACTGAGTAGAGAAGCTACACAGCTTAAAGACTTGTGGAAGGTTTTAAGATGTTTTTGTTTTGCTGGGAGGTGATGAAAAAAGTCAAGTAAACAATATAAATTATTAAATTAATTTCAGATAGTAGTAAGTACAAGGAAGATAAAAGAGAATAAAGTGGTAGATGACGTCGGGAGTAAAACGGGTTGGGAGGGGCTGCTAATAGCTAGGGTGGTATTTGAAAGAGCCTGAATAAAGAGAAGGGGGAACCATGGGAAGATCTGTGGCAAAGCCCTTCCAGATGGAAGGAATGAGCTGAAGTGTAGTGAATGCAGAGGAAACTAGAAAAAAAAAATGAGTCTGAGAAAGACCCAGAGGCTAGATCACATAGAGCTTTGCAGGCACAGTAAGGAACAAGACTTCTACATGTAGTGAAGGAATCAGAAAGCTCTAAGTAAATGACACAAGCTAGTTTTCAAAAGCTACTTCTGGCTGTTTTAGAAATAATGACCACAGGGGCCAGAATGGGATGGTGATGTGTCTCTGTGATTAAAGGCAGGGAGACTTTCAGGAGGCTGTCACATTACTCTGTCGGCCATACCAGAAGTTAGGCTCTCCCACCTTTCTCAATCTCTTCTCATCCCCAGACTTGGGTTTGGTTCAGTGCTTGACTGGATTTCCCATTACAAGTCTAAGCTTAGCAATATAAAAGGAACAAAAAACAGAGAGAGCAGACTCTAGTGCATTCCATTTCAGATGCTATTCTAAACCAAAATATCATTTTGCCATAAGCTGCTGAAACTCCAGTCAAAGAGAGACAGCAACCCAGCTGTTTTGTATCCCTCCTCTGCCCTTGCTGTAAAACCACAGAAGTCCTCTCTTTGTTCTACCCATTGCTTTTTTGCATAGACTGAGACTCCACTTTTAGGGATTTCTAGGTACACAGTTCTACGGATTCTTTTCTTTCATCACCAAATATGGTAACAATTTCTTTTAACATATTTTACAATGCTCCCCTCAGAGGTGCTTCACAAATATTAATAAAAATCATTACCATCAATTTACTGAATCAAACAACCCATGTGTTGCTTACAGAGTACTTGTTACAATCTGACTTATCACAATATTTACTTAACATGCGTGGCTATTCACTTAACACACGGCCTTTTGACACTAACTACATTTTAAGTAATGCAAGCGCCAGCATGCACTGCTGTGTAAAAAATATTCACCAGAGAAATATTAGCAGCAACAGCACATAAACTCCTTCTTCATTTCAGAAGACTCACAGAGCCTATTCTTGAAAGTAATTTCAAAGACTAGAAATATCCAAAACAATGTTAAAATACAGGCATACCTTGGAGATATTGAAGGCTCAGATCCAAACCACTGTAATAAGGCAAGTTACACAAGTTTTGGAGTTCCCAGTGCATATAAAAGTTATGTTTAAACTAAACTGCAACATATTAGGTGTACAACAGCATTATGTCTAAAAATGTACATAATTTAAAATACTTTATTGCTAAAAATGCTAACAATCGTCTGAACCTTCAGTGAATCATAATCTTTTTGCTGGTGGAAGGTCATGCCTTGGTATTGATGGCTGCTGACTGACAAGGGTAGGGGTTGGTGAAGGTTGGAGGGGCCATGGTATTTTCTTAAAATAAGACAATGATAAAGTTTGCTGCATTGATTAACTTTTCATTTCATAAAAGTTCTCTACAGCATGTGATACTGTTTGACAGCATTTTATGCAGAGTAGAACTTCTTTTAAAACTGAGGTCAGGCTAGGCATAGTGGCTCATGCTTATAATCTTAGCACTTTGGGAGGCTAATGTGGGAGGATCTCTTGAGGTCAGGAGTTTGGGTAACATAGCAAGACACTCATCTCTACAAAAAAATTGTTAAAAAATTATCCAGTCATGGTGGCATTCACCCATAGTACCAGCTACTCAGGAGGCTAAGGCAGGAAGATCACTCGAGCCCAGGAATTCAAGGCTGCAGTGAGCCCTGATCACACCACTGCACTCCAGCCTGGGTGACAGGGAGACTCTGTCTAAAATAAATAAATAAACAAATAAATAAATTGAGGTCAATTCTTTCAAACTCTGCTACTACATTATCAACTAAGTAAGTTTATGTAATATTTAAATCATTTGTTGTCATTTCAACATGTTCACAGCATTTTTGTAAGAAGTAGATTGTATTTCAAGAAACCACTTTATTTGCTCATCAATAAGCAACTCCTCATCTGTCCAAGTTTCATCATTAGATTGCAACATTCAGTCGTATGTTCAGGCTTCACTTCAAATTCTAGTTTTATTGCTATTCCTAGAACATCTGCATTTGCTTTCTCCAATTAAGTCTTCAGCTTCTCAAAGCCATTTATGAGGGTTAGGATCATCTTTTTCCAGACTCCTATTGATGTTGCTATTTTAGTCTCCTCTGAGAAATCACAAATGCTTTTAATGGCATTTAGAATGGTGAATCCTTTCCAGAAGGTTTTCAATTCACTTTGCCCAGAGCCATCAAAGGAATCGCTATGGAAGCTATAGCCTTACAAAATGTATTTCTTAAAAACAAGACTTTAAATTCGTCAAAATTATTCCTTGAGGTTTAGGTTGCAGTGAGCCATGATTGTGCCACTGCGTTCCAGCCTGGATAACAGAATGAGACCCTCAAAACATTAAAATTTAAAAATAAATACTCTTTGGTTCATGGGCTGCAGAATAGATGTTAACAGCCATGAAAATATATTAATCTCCTTGCACATTTTCATCAGAGTTCTTTGGTGACTAGGTGCATTGTCAATGAAGAGTAATATTTGAACAAAATAATTTATTCTGAGCAGTAGGTCTCAAGAGTAGACTTAAAACATTTAGTAAACCATCCTGTAAACAGGTATGGTATCACACAGGCTTTGTTCAATTTATAAAGTACAGGCAGAGTAGATTAAGCATCATTCTTAAGGGCCTTAGGATTTTTAGAATGGCAAATGAGCATTGACATCAAGTCACCAGCTGCATTCCTAATAAGAGAGTTAATCTGTTCTTTGAAGCTTTGAAGCTAGAACTTCTTCAAAGTTAGCTTCTCCTCTCTAGCTAGGCAAATCCTAGACAGCATCTTCTTTCAATGTAAGGCAATTTATTCTTCATTAAAAATCTGTTGTTTATGTAGACACTTTCATCAATGATCTCAGCTGGATCTTCCGGATAACTTGCTGTGGCTTCTATATCAGCACTTGCTGCTTCACCTTGTCCTTTTAAAGTTATGGAGACGGCTTTTTTTCTTAAACTTCATGAACCAATTTCTGACAGTTTCTGACTTTTCTTCTTCAGCTACCTCACCTCTGTCGGCCTTCATAGAGTTGACAAGAGTTTGAATTTTGCTCTGGATTAGACTTTGGGTTAAGGAAATGTTGTGTCTGGTTTGTTCTCTACACAGACTACTAAAATTTGTTCCATATCAGCAATAAGACAGTTTTGCTTTCTTACAATGTGTGTTGCGATGGTTAATAATGAGTGTCAAGTTGATTGGATTGAAGGATACAAAGTATTGATTCTGGGTGTGTCTGTGAGGGTGTTACCAAAAGAGATTAACATTTGAGTCAGTGGGTTGGGAAAGGCAGACCCGCTCTTAATCTCGGTGAGCACAATCTAATTAGCTGCCAGTGTAGCTAGAATATAAGCAGGCAGAAAAATGTGAAAAGAGAGACTGGCCTAGCCACCTAGTCTACATCTTTCTCCCATACTGGATGTTTCTTGCCCTCAAATATGGGACTCCAAGTTCTTCAGCTCTTCCAAGTTCTTCAGTTTTGGAACTCGGACTGCTCTTCTTGCTCCTCAGCCTGCAGACAGCCTATTTTGGGACCTTGTGATCGCGTGAGTTAATACTTAATAAACTCCCCTTTATATATCTATTCCATTAGTTCTATACCTCTAGAGAACTCTGACTAATACATGTGTGTTCACTGGAGTAACACCTTTAATTTCCTTCAAGAAATTCTCCTTTGGATTCAAACCTTGTCTAATTGGCACAGGAGGCTTAGCTTTCAGTCTGTCTCAGCTTTTGATATGCCTTCTTCACTAAGCTTAATAATTTCTAGCTTTTTATTTAAAGTGAGAGACATAAGACTGTTTCTTTTACTCGAATACTTAGAGGCCATTGTAGGGTTATTAATTGGCCTGATTTCAGTTCTGTTGTGTCTCAGGAAATAGGGAGGTCTAAGTAGAGAGAGAGATGGGAAAATGGGCCATCAATAAACTCATCAGAACACACAACATCTATCGATGAAGTTTGCCTGCAGTTTGTGGTGCCCTCAAAATTACAATACTAACATCAAAGAACACTGATCACAGATCACTATAATAGATATAAAAATAATGAAAAGTGTAAAATATTGTAAGAATTACCAAAATGTATCACAGACACACAAAGTGAGCAAACACTGTTGGAAAAAATGGCCCTGACAGACTTGCTTGATGCAGGATTATCACAAACCTTCAATTTGTAAAAAATAAAATATCTACAAGGTGTAGTAAGTAAAGCAAAGTGTGAGAAAACAAGGTATGCCCGTACCTGAAACAAATGTTTCCTCTTCCTTTCCGGAAAGATTTAGCTGTATCCCACAAGGATATCAGCCTTCTTTTAAGATAGGTGTTGGGAGACAGGACTGGTGCCTTGTTTTAAATTAGCTCTTAGATACAAGACAGTAGAGCTCCGTAACTATTTTTGGGGAATATTATTTAATATAGAATGGACATATACATACAACTATATTGTTTTAAAATACAAAATTAAAGTGTCTGGTTATCTAAGAAAAAAAGTTTTACTTTAGAAGAGACTGAGAAAATCTGATGCCAAACTTTAGCAAGATGTTTTTTGTCTGTTTGCTTGTTGTTTGTTTTTAATTCTAAGAATATACCGAGTAGAGAAGCTACACAGCTTAAAGACTTGTGGAAGGTTTTTAAACACTCCCATTTGGAGAGAGAGATCAAGTTTTCTGATGTTCCCCACCTTCAGCTTTATAGCTTAAAAAGCACTATGAAAATAGAATGAAAAATGCTTCTGAGCATTTACACAACCAAATACACTGTGTAAATTTGGTATAACTTATTAATCACCTCTATACTCTGCACTCAGACTCTATATTACATATAGCAAAGACAATGTTGCCTATTAAGAAGGAATAGACAAATTAATCCCTACAGGGAAGGAAACTCAAAATTCTTTATTACTATGCTGAGGTGAGAAAATCTTAAGCATCAATTTGCACATGCATCTAATGACAATTTGACAGCTCCATTTAAATAAGCCTCAGGTAAAGAAGAAGTAAAAGCTAAAGCTGGAGACTGTTAACAAATATATCGCTTCTATCTCCCAGCTATGCCAGAGCAAAACATGAAGACCCTTCTATAATAAGAGAAAGGAAGAATGTATATTGGAAGAAAGGCTTTAATTGACAGAGCACTTGTTTCCTCAATATGAATAGTGTGTTTCTGTGTCATTTTACGATGAGAAAATTGTGATAACAGCATGGAGTGCTGGAAGAAAATAAATTAGAATCTAAGACAAATAATGAGCTTTACAGCTGAAGGCAATCCAAAGGATAGCAAAGAACATTAGAATACTACAAGCATTTTGATTCTATAAAATCTACACGTGTCTTTATCTTTCTTTCCTATGTTTCCTCCCTCCCTTTCTTCCTAAAAACACCCTTAAGGCAGACCTCAATATGAATTTACAATATTGAATACATGACTTTATTTCAAGTAAGTTCATTAACACATACAGTAGAATTGGCAGGTTGATTTTTTGTTTTTGTTTTGAAGCTGCACTGCTACTGTTAAGAAACATGAATAGCATTTCTATTCAGCAGCAGCCCTTCTCCCTTTATATTCATACCATGTTGATGTGCCCCTAATTCTTCAGTGGAAAGATCCATAAAGGAATGAAGTGTTTTCATTTCTGAAAGTGAACGTCAGTGTAGTCAAAGAATTTCAATAACAAAATTCTCAAATGTATTTTGCACCATCTACATATTCTCAGAATTTTTTATATCTGTGAATCATGAACAAAATGAAAATATCTTAAAGATGGCAGCAGTTATCCAAGCACTGATTTAACAAGCCAAAACTTGAAGGTTTGAACCGCCACATTTGAATACTTAATAAATCAGAGAGGATGTCTTATGAAGGTTATCAATGGTTCTGAAGGCCAGCTTTAAAAATTCATGGAACTGAAAATGTACATGTCAGATTACTGCACAAGAATAAAGCATGGTTTGAGGTTCTGTGGAAACCAGTGAAATCAGTGTCCACTACGCAAAAAGTAAAATATACCACAAGGGTTCAGAATTTGAGGATATTCAAAGGAAAATTATATTTAAAATAAATATATATTATTAATTAAACCTGAAATATAATACTTTTTCACAGTTGATTTAGGTGACCCATCCTCTTGAATACTGACAACAACAATGGTATCCTCCTTTACTTTACAAATTAAATGCCCAGATTAGAATGTAATTCCTTCACAGATTCCAAGTTGATATTTCAAAGTATAATAAATATGTACAACTAGCATAGATCAATAAAAATACATACTAGGATCAGGCGTGGTGACTCACGCCTGTAATCCCAGCACTTTGGGAGGCCAAGGCAGGTGGATCACGAGGTCAGGAGTTTGAGACTAGCCTGGCCAACATGGTGAAACCCTGCCTCTCCTAAAATACAGAAATCAGCTGAGCATGGTGGTGGCTGCCTGTAATCCCAGTTCCTTGGGAGGCTGAGGCAGGAGGGTCATTTGAACCCAAGAGGTGGAGGTTGCAGTGAGCCAAGATCGTGGCATTGCACTCCAGCCTGGGCAACAGGGCGAGACTCTGTCAAAACACACACACACATACACATGCACACACACACACACACACACACACACACACGAATAATACAGACAGAAGTGGATAAAAAGTTAATTTGCTATGACTTGAAGATGTGATTTTGTAACTTCTTTTGTAACTTCAGTCATTCTTGATATGAATTTCCAACATGAGACAAATCACTTTGAGTTTGATTATTATAACTACATCTACTAAAACACAGATAAAAAGCAAAGCACCATAAAGAAAAAATTGAAACTCTGGAAAGGAACCCTTGTACCCCTGAGAGAAGTTTTGCAAGTACCACATTGTTCTCTAAATTTCTATATTTTACTGGGCAAAGAAATAGTTATGTACCTGTGTTTCTTAATGTCATTTATTCCATTCTTCAGATTTCCCAGCCTTTCTGTTGGATTTTGCCTAAAATAATAATTTGTGAAAGGCAATTTATAATAATTACAATTGAGAAAATTTTAAATTAAAACTTAACATCTATTTGTTCATTCATTCATTCATTCAAAAACATGCATGAAGTTGCTACTGTAGACCAGACGTCTGAGTTTAGGAAGGTGAAAAGACATGACTTCCTCCCTGGAGGAGCCACAGTTAAATTAGACTTTGGAGTGTATATATGTGTGTGTATAAGGTACGAATAAATACTTTAAGGAACAAGCAGGCACTATCTTGCCAACTCTGCTGAGAAAACCAGGGCAAGCTTTAGAGAATCATTTACATCTAAGGTGAAATCTTAGAAGCATGCAGGAATTCATACTGGCAACCCATAGCTAGGTTTTTAGTTCTAAATTTACTAAATTTTAATGCTTTTTAAAAAGTTCAGATAGGAAAAAAACAGCAAAATGAATTTTAAACAAAAAAAATCCAGAAGTCTCCTATTCTCTGACAAATTATTTTTAATGGTAAGTAGAAATTGGGGTAATTTAAAATAAGAACAGAGGAGCACTTTTTGCAAAATGAAGCTGGAAAGAGGTCGTATAATAACACTTCATTATCACAACTACTTTTCTTTCAAAATAACAAGATTATAAATAAATTACTCCTTTTTTATATTGTGAAAATTTATGTGGCACATGAAAAACTTCGTAATGTGTATATAATGTCTAGTGATCAACTCAGGGTATTAAGGATGTTCATTGCCTGAGTACAATACATTTTTGTTAAGTATTCAATTGTTCTTTTTGAACTTTGATTTTATTCCTTTTATCTTACTTTTAAATTACATATTTAACCCACTTCCCTTCAGACTCCCCCCTTCCTTCCAAGTCCCTAATATCTACATTTCCATTCTCTATCTCCATATGTTCAAATTTTTTAGCTCTGACATGGAAACAAGAACATTGAATATTTGTCTTTCTGTGTCTGGCTTATTTCACTTAAGATAATGACCTTCAGTTCCTTCCATGTTGCTGAAAATGATATGACTTCATTCTTTTTTATTGCTGAAATAGTAAATTACTCCATTTTTGCCTAAGGTTTGTGGTTTATTTTGCTCTATTACAGATAAAGATGATACCCAAAGGTTGTCTGAAAAATTTAGATCTCTTTTAAACTACTTTATAAGTAGGTACTATGATTCTGTAATGTGAGGTCAACTAAAACTCCCTACACTGCAAAACAGAAGATGACTTTCTTTAAATATAATTGGCCTATATAAAAAAAGCACAAAAAGTAAACATGCGCCTCATTTTAAAATGTGTAGAAACAGAAACCGAAGCCTTTACACTTTCTTCAAGACAAGGGGTTACCAGCTGTCATTCTCACCTGCAAAGCCTTCGAATCAAATCCTCAGGTCGCCGTGTTATCTTCCTGGGAAAATCCATTTTTTCAATTCCTTTGAGAATCAAGTTGTAGGTCATCATTTGGTCAATCCCAGAAAAGGGTGGGCTAGAAAAAATCCAAAACAGGACACATTAATAACAGGGTCTGAGATCACATTTGGAATGAATTTTCTTTCTTCCTTCTTTCCTTCCCTCCCTTCTTTCATTTCTTCCTCTCTCTCAGTTGTTTTACAACAAATTTGGATATATCCTAGAAAACCATCTCACTCATTTAATATCACTTACCACGAGACACACACACACACACATGCACACTCACACATACGTAACTGGTCATGTGTGGATGATCACTAAAAAGAAAATGAAGAAAGGAACAGAGAAGGTGTGATTTTTTGAGATAGAGTAAATAAGAAAAGCCTCTCATAAGCTGACAATTGAGCAGATGTATGAATAAAGAGAGAGAAGGAAGTGAATATGCCACACCACTACCTGTGACAGATGGTTCTAAGACGGGAAGCACAAAGGCAATTGAGTCAGGAGTGGGCCTGGGTGGTCCTGCATAGTGAAGTGGGCAGTGTGGCTACACAGATGAGGACAACATCGCATAGATGAAGTGGGCTATCGGAAGGACGTGGGGATACATTCTGAGTGGGATGATCTAAATTACAGCAGCCAGAATAAGGTTTTCCTAATGTGTGGAAGACAAACTATGATGGTGATAGTGAGAAAGTCAGGGGGAAGGAGCCCCAGTAACCTTGCCTAGGATAGTAACGTTGAAAGTAGTGACATATGGCTGGATTCCAGATCTACTTAGACTGTGCAACAGGCTGAATGTCTGTGTTCCTCCAAATTCATTTGTTGAAACCTTAATCCCAATATGATGGTATCTGGAGGTGAGGACTGTGGGAGGTAATTAAATCAGAAGGGTGAAGCCCTCATGAATGGGACTGGTGCCATTCTAAGGAAAGGCTAGGGAGCTAGCTGCCTGGCTTTCGGCCATGTGAGGATATAAGGAGAAGTCAGCAGTAACTTGGATTAGGATGCTCACCAAAACCCGACCATGCTGGTAACCTGATCTGGGACTTCAACCTCCAGAACTGTGAAAAGTAAATGTTTGCTGCTTAAGTCACCCAGTTTATAGTATTTTGCTATAGTAGCCCAAGCTAACTAAGACACATAGTAAAGTCATCAGGATTTGCTAATGGGGTGAATATGGCATGTGGGAGAAACAAAGAATTCAAGAATGATGCTAAAGTGTTTTGGCCTTGTTGGAGTTATTTCCTAGGAGAAGAAAGATGGAGTTGGGGTGGTGTGCACAGCAGGTTATGGGGAAGGGAATCAAGAATTATGTTTTAAACATCCAGACGGAAATGCTAAGCAGGAAGGTGGATTTATGACATAGGCATTTAGGAAAGGGGTTAAGGCTGAAAGTGTGACTTGGGGAGTCATCAGACAGTATTTATGGCCATGAGAATTGATAGTATCATCAAGAGAGTGAGTGGGTAGAAAAGAGAGAACAGAGGTCAAGAACTGAATTGGTCTAATATTGAGAGGTAGGAAGATGAGAAGAATCTATGATAGAGACTGAGAAGAAGCCACCAATGTGGGAAAAGAATAGAGAAGAAAATTCTAGAAGCCAAGTGAAGAGAGTATTTTACATTTATTCATTTATTTATTTATTCATTCATTCATTCATTCATTCATTCATTCATTCATTTTAGAGGAAGCCTCACTCTGTCGTCAGGCTGGAGTGCAGTGGCACGATCTCAGCTCACTGCAACCTCCGCCTCCCAGGTTCAAGCGATTCTCCTGCCTCGGTCTCCCAAGTAGCTGGGACTACAGGTGCATGCCACCATGTCCAGCTAATTTTTGTATTTTTAGTAGAAATGGAGTTTCACCATGTTGGCCAGGATGGTCTTGATTTCTTGACCCTGTGATCCACCCACCTCAGCCTCCCCAAGTGCTGGGATTACAGGCATGAGTCACAACACCTTCCCAAGAGTATTTTTTAAAAATACTGGATATATCCTAGAAAATCATCTCACTAGTTTAATATTGCTAATACTGCTAAGATTGGTAAACAAAGACTGAGAATTGGCCACTGAATTTGGATAACATTTTAACTCATATATTTTGCTTTTAAAAACACTTTCAAGGCTGGGCACAGTGGCTCACGCCTGTAATCCTAGCACTTTGGGAGGACGAGGCAGGAGGATCACCTGAGGTTTGAAGTTCGAGACCAGCCTGGCCAACATGACGAAAACCTGTCTCTACTAAAAATACAAAAATTAGCCGGGCATGGTGGCGGGCACCTATAATCCCAGCTACTCAGGAGGCTGAGGCAGGAGAATCACTTGAACTTGGGAGACAGAAACTGCAGTGAGCTAAGATTGCCTCACCGCACTCCAGCCTGGGCAACAAAGCGAGACTCCATTTCAAAAATAGATAAATAAATAATAAAAACACCTTCATATTTATTCTATTATGCCATTTAGTTTTTGAAAATTAAAGATGACTTTCATGAACTACTTTGCTATATATTAGTCATGCTGGAGACCTTGTGTTACCGAGCTTTCCCACTCTAGGTAATAAACGAGACAGTCAGTGTACCAACTTTTACTAAACTATATTTCACTTGTAAAGAGAATAAGGCAGGAAACCAAAAACATTATATGATATATTCAACTTATTTACATATTTACTATTGGTTTTGTTTTTTTGTTTTGTTTTTTATTTTCATTTCCCTCCTATGCTCTGGAGTTCAGGGCATTTAAAGTTAACTGTTCTCATGCCCTACCCAGAAAATCATTTACAGGTCAAACAAAACAATTGTTACAAAAACAATTTCTTGGCCTAGTGTGATGGCTCACACTTGTAATCTCAGTACTTTTGGAAGTTGAGATGAGTGGACTGCTTGAGCCCAGCAGCTTGAGACCAGCCTGGGTAACATAGTAAGATCCCATTTCTGCAAAAAAATTTAAAACTTAGCTGGGCATGGTGGCATGTGCCTGTAGTGCCATCTACTGTGGAGGCTGAAGCAGGAGGATTGCTTGAGCCCAGAAGGTGGAGGCTGCAGTGACCAGTGATCACATCACTGCATTGCAGCCTGGGTGATAAAGTGATACCGTGTCTCAACAAACAAAACAAAACAATTTCTCAACTTCTTTATGACCTACTCCTTCTAACATGTTATTCCAGCTGGTGAAAACCGAGATATATATCTGATTACCTACAGAAGCCATCATGTATCTCTTACAAATGCAGCTGACAAATTTTCCAGAGAAACAAATTTTTGAAATAGAATTCGTTGTGCCCAAGCCCTTAAACAACTTTTCTCTGAATGACTGAATATTTTCTCTTCCTTCCTTCAGAATCATAAGTGATGAATATTTGAAAATGATTACAGACAATGTAAAATGATCTTTCATATTTGTTTGCTCAGTGCATGTGGACAAAGGTGTAAAATGTAGCCACAGATAGTCTAACACTGAAATTTTAGTGTAAACAGTTCAAGAAGGTTCTATGAAACTCTTTTCGTAAATTATGTGTTAAGACTTGTATCTTCACCAATAGACTCGTTCTAGTATTTCTTAAACCATCCCAGATGCAAATCCTCTCTGAAATTAAGACTGAGAATATTTTGTTACAAAGGGTTATAAGGATGATCAAATCAGTTAACCAGAAATGGAGCTAGAAAATCAGAAAGAAAATTGGTTTGAATTGTGTGTGTATGGCCATGCATTATATAATAAACACATATAGAAGGAAAGTGTGTCACATTTAGTCAGAAGATCTAGTACTATGTTACTGATCTTGGACAGGTAGCTCTCTCACCTGGTTTTCTAATCTATAAACTGTAAATTATAAAATAATCATAATAAAAATGTAAATCATAAAATAATCATTATAAAAATTCCTGACATATTTCACACAAGTTTGTGAAAACTAAACTATACAATACACATGTAAGTGCTTTGTAAAATGTAAAGTACTTTACAAATGTGAGGTAATGTCACATATAGCCTGTGTATGTGTGTTTGCATAGGTGCATAATGTGTGTATGTGCATTAAATATTTGAGATACTGGATTCATTAATACAGTTCTTTAATCTCTTTGGGAATGACAATCCAACTTTCACTGCGAAAACCCCTGCAGTGTCTTGTCTCTGTTCATTAGCACCTCTAGAAAGCAGCTGACAAGAGGATTAAAATTTAAATCCAGAAATGGGGCTTTGTTCTAGCGTTTCTAGTTAATGATATGTTGGGAAGATGGATAAATTTAGTTTAATTGATCAATGGATTTAGCTGAACTAAGATTGCTATTTTCTCCATTACACAAAAAAGAGGAAATAATAATACAGCCACAACTTCTCATTCCTTCTCTTATTCTTATGCTTAATTATTATTATTATTTTATTTATTTTATCTTTATTTTTTTTGAGACGGAGGCTCGCTCTGTCGCCCAGGCTGGAGTGCAGTGGCCGGATCTCAGCTCACTGCAAGCTCCGCCTCCCGGGTTTACGCCATTCTCCTGCCTCAGCCTCCCAAGTAGCTGGGACTACAAGCGCCCGCCACCTCGCCCGGCTAGTTTTTTGTATTTTTTAGTAGAGACGGGGTTTCACCGTGTTAGCCAGGATGGTCTCGATCTCCTGACCTTGTGATCCACCCGTCTCGGCCTCCCAAAGTGCTGGGATTACAGGCTTGAGCCACCGCGCCTGGCCTATGCTGAATTATTAAAACCTTCATACTTAATTTGTTATCTGCAGTAATAGGTCTTGCCATGTTAGGTAGACCACAACAATTCTATATTCCTTTCCTTTGCCTTTCTGAATTTTTTGTTTATGTTATAAACCAGCAAGTTCACTGTATGTGAAACAATGTCGTAAGAAAAAAGTATCACACTTAATCAAAAACATTTTCAAAATGTTATGCTCTTAAAGTATATACACTTTATCACTAGTTAGGTTATTCTTGCATTTCTCTGAAGAGGTGGCTGCATAAAACTTGAAGGTACATACTTGCCCGTTAGAAGCTCATACACTAGAATTCCCAGTGACCAGAAATCCACACTGAAGTCATGTCCTTTGTTGAGAATGACTTCAGGAGCTACATATTCTGGAGTCCCACAGAATGTCCATGTTTTCTGTCCAGACCCTATTTTCTTCGCAAATCCAAAGTCAACCTGGTAAAGAACAGCAAAGAAATTGTGTAGAAACCACAAAACTCGTGCTCCTCTTTAAGTCTCCCTCTTACCTCTGAAATCTGCTTTCTACACCCTGCCCTTCCTTTTATACCATACACGCACATATAAACACACACACACACATACACACAGAGAGAGAGAGAGAGAGAGAGAGCGACCACCTCATGTATTCCTTTGCAGAGTCAGATGTGTATCTAGTCGAACTGGGGAAAGATCCATGCACATACCTCTCTGCCCACGACCCCTAGAGGATAAGACGAATGGCTTAGCAAAGGAGAGCCATAACAACAACTTTGAAGCTCAGGGCAAGCAGGTCTAAATACATGTTTAATTGAAAGGTGGTATTCTTTGGGAAGAAGAGACAACAAAGAAGTGATGAACATCTGTGCAAGTAAAGCTCCATCATGAATGTAAAAATAATAACAAAATTGAGAGTTTGGGAAATGGACTACTGCTGAGAAGGGGGGCTTAAAAGTCTGGACAGTCTTTAAATCATTATACACAATGTCTGCACCCTACACATTTTGGCAGTCCAAAGCAAAGTCAGGGTAATCTCATGCCAACTTTGTCTGGGCTCTATGCACTTTTTATCTCTCTCAGGAAGGCGAGTGGTGGGTAGCATCTACATTAACTTATTTATTCTGAAAACATACATTCAGCACTCAGTCAAGGTCAGGCTTTGTGCTAGGCCTATAGATTCACAGTTAACTTTGAGACGTTCAGTGCATTAGCAAAATGTACACATACATGATTAATATTATATCATGTTATACACGATATAATTGAACAAAGTATAAACTCAGAGGGCAAAAAGCATATATATCGAGAACATTAGGGAGATGATGGTTGGGGAAGATGTTATTAGGAGGTGACATCTGAGCTTGGCCCTGACTGAGGATCAGGAACTCTCCCAGGGTAATGAATCAGTGCTATCATCCTCCGTTTTTGCAAAACAGACCTTTCCTCTTCTCTGAGGCCCTATTCAAAGAACTTCGTGCACAGAATAGACAGAAAAAAAGCTGGAGCTACAGAAGGGCCCCTCATTGAATCGAGGCAGTGTACATGATTGAAATCCTTCCCTTCAAAACACAGTTGGTTTTCTTTCCCAGGCGTATTTAGCAAATACTTTTCATCTCCAATATATACAGATATTCTTCTAATAAAACTATCCTCCACCTTCCTCAAATAAACAGTCACACAAATTGTTCCTGGGCTTCAACATGCACATTTCACATAGCCTCTCTCAATAATACAGCAACAATCTTGGCTAAAAAATAAACAAGGTTCATATATCAAAATAAGCCCTCACCTAAAAAAGTATGAGTCATTGAACTATAAAATCCAGCCCCTATTTATTTATTCAAATATTGGTATTTAAAATCTTAATTTACCTTAAATAAACCCCTTAGAAATTTACCATTTTAATGATTCCTTTTAGTGTTTATCACACAACAGCAAGGATCTTCCTACTGGAAAAAGGGAATTTAAACAATCTAATTTGAAGTGGGCTTTTGCTGATTTTTTCATCCACACAGAATGACTCAGTGATTATATCTACTGTGTGGTTGGGGATATCACAAAATTAAAATTTGTAACCAGCTGAGACTAGCACTTCAACGTATTCCTCAGAGAAAGAACCAATATGAAAATCCTAGCTAATTTTATAAAGAACAAAATTTAAAAGGCAAGAAAGTAATGTTTGTAATGTGCATCAATGTAACGCACATTAATGTTTGCAACGTGTAATGTGCATCATTTGTATGCACACATATATGAAAATATTCTAATCTGTTGCTTTATAACAGCCTTTCAACTCATTTCTTTTTTAATTGCATTTAAGTTTTCCTTGTAAGGATCACTGGAAACTCACTAGCTATTCAGGAGAATTTCTCTAGCTCTGAAAGTGGTATATTTCCATTTGAATTTCTGGTTTAGCTTTTGTAATATTTTCATATTGGCCTAAAGAGATGGCAATACTTATATTAAAATTTTAAGATTGATGTAAATGTATCAGTTTCTTTATCTCCTTTGATCATATTAACTTTGGTCTAATCCATTTTGTCAGTGGGAACTGGACACTCAGACCTATCTAAAACATGTGCCTAATATAGAAGGCCCCAAATCTTCTACATCAAGTTTTGTATATTTTCTATAATAATCACGCTATGTCTGTCTTGTACCACCATGGATACCACCAGAAAGCCTGTCTTTTTTTCATCCCAGCTCTTCTAGACAACAGAAAGGTTAATAAATAACTCAATAAATATTTATTGAGTACCACTATATACCAAAAAGACTCACTGAGGAGGTAGCGTTTGAGCAGATTTGAGTAGAAATCTCCATGAGATAAGAAAGAAAGCACTGTATAAGTATCTGAGCAGCAGTCATGCTGCCAAAAGGAAGAGCCAATGAAAAGGCCTGACATGGAATTATGAATGGTAGGATCAAGAACTGCCAAGCACGGCTGGGCAAAAATGCATGAGGGGAAGAGAGGCAAGAAGTGAGAGCACTATGGGTTTGTAAACCACAGAAACAACTTCAGAGTCTTTTCTTTTCTAGGAAATCACAGTAAGATTAACAGAAGGGGTACGGCATGGCCTGACATGTTTTAAAGGGATCAATCTAGGAGACAAGAGAACAGACAACACCCCCCTTGTTTTTTTCAAATTCTACTAACAAAACTGAGGTTTCAAGAAGAGCACCCCGTTTTTTTCAAATTCTACTAACAAAACTGAGGTTTCAAGAAGAGAGCCTGAGGAAGTTGTACACAGGTTTGCCTTTGTCTCTATTAAATTCTCTTTATTAACGATGGCTTACATCATGCTGAAAACATCATCGCCAAAGATTTTAATAAACTAGAAGGTTTTAAAATGATTCTAAATCTGTACTGATGATTGCATCATTCAGAAATAGAAAAATTTGCATTGTGGCTTGCTGGAGCTGGTATCCAGTAAGTATGAACTCTTTCCCAGAAGTTTCTCTCTGGGTCAGTAAATTTGTCAGATATTGGTTCTCTTGGTCACATAAAAATGGACACAAAATGACTAGTCTAATTAAACCAGATGATTCATGGTGACATGCCATTCCAAAAAAATATTTATGTGGCATTTTTAGTGTGCTTCCTTTACCCAAGTCTAGACAAGGGTAAAATGGAATCTGTTTATTCTGTCCACCAACAACCAAAGTTGATTTAATGTCTTTCTGCTACTAACGTCCATCCACTAAAAGAGGCAACAATGGATGGGTTTGACTGAGAGGAAGTGAAAATGAAAGAAGCTAAAGATCTGGGATGCATGAGTCTTTCCAAGTAATGACCCACTCTTCATGTTTGGTGTACAAATTCAGCTGAAATACCTAAGAGTATTTAGTAGAAGGTGGGCGAGATGAAGGGAAGACTTGCACACCCCAGGACAAACTGGAAATATTTTTTGAGGCTCATCTCATATGCCACCACTTCTTTGAAGTCTTACTTGAATTTACAGAACCAATTCCTTTCTCCTGTGAGGTTCTGTAACACTTTTTATATTCCAGAATTATATCCCTGATGCCAGTGGTGTCTAGTTGTGAATAAATCTAGCTCTTTTGAAAAGGCAATTTATCCTATACATTTTGTACCCCTACAGCCTTTGCAACACAAATGTTCAACCTGTGTTTGGTGAAAAAAAAAAAATTGAATGAAGAAATAATCAATAACGTCAGTTTTATTAAGACATAATGAGGTTTAAGAAGGTCATGGATACATGTCTGTAGTAAAATTTGAACCAGGTTCAAAGGGAACCTTCTTACTATATAAATTGATGAGGAAGTAGAAGGCGTTTAAGTGAGAAGCAACAGTATGTGTTAAGCACATTGGTGAGAAAAACTTAACTGTCAAGTACAGCTAATAATGGTCTGGCTAATAATGATCTGGCAATAAAAATATGGTTCCAGTTGGTGATTATTTTTAATTTTCAATTTAAAAAATAATTGATATATATAAAATAATGTGACATATAAACAAGTTATAAAGTATGAGAATAAAACACCTCTGCACCTACCAACAGTTTAATAACTAAACAGAACCAATGCCAAAGCCTTCTGTCTTCCTCCCACAGTGTCCTCTTGCTCATTGCCCAAAGGTCCCATTACCCTGACTTTTGTGTTCATCATTTGCTTGCATTGATTTCTAATTTAACCACAAATCTAATATCCTTAAATACTTTCTAGTTTTTTAAAATATTAGATAAATCTTAATGTATTTGATCTCGGACAAATGGTCTTTTTTACTGAAAATTTATATTTGTCAATTTAATCTATACCCTATATAGTCCACTTATTTTCACTGCTGTATTATAACACCATTGGATTAACATAGCATGATTTTTGTCCATTTTGCTGTTGATGGACATGTGTGTTATTTCCAATCGTGTATTATTGCAAAAATGCTTCTATTAACATGATTTTCTAGGTTACGTAGTAGAAATGTATACAAGAGTAAAAATGCTGGGTCAAAGACATGATTTCTTCAACTTTACTAGATATTGCCAAATTATTTTCCAAAGGGATTGTGTGACATTGCCACCCCTTTGTATAAGAGTTCTGACTGCTCTACATCTTCACCATCATTTAGTAATATAAACTTTTTATTTTTTGCCACCTGTGAGTATAAAATCACTGTGGTCTTAACTTGCCTCTCCTCCACTAATAGTTTGAGCTATAGCATTATAATTAGTTCTCATATCTGAGGGAGCAATTTATTTCCACACTGCTCTCCTTGTTTATCTTCAGAAATGTCTTGGCTATTTTTGGCCCTTGGTTACTCTACATAAGTTTTAGAATCAGTTTGCCAAGCTTCACAAAAAGTTCTGCTGGAATTTCCATTGGAAGTGTATTTAATCTGTAGCTGAGGAGTGATTCAGAAATGCAGGTTTCTTCCATCTTAGGGCTCTGTCAACTTCCAGTTGGCTATGTTCATTAACAAGCCAGAAAGAGTGCATAAAGATCAGCTGCAAACAATTTTTACACTTTAGGTCTGATAGTGGTAAACATCACTTTTGCTCACATTTCACTATTTAGAACTATGCCACAAGGTTACAACTAACCAGAAAAAAGTCTGAGATATGCTGTCTAGCTCTGTACCCGGAAGAGAGAAAAATTCCATATTACCTATTAATTTAGGTCTTTTAAACATCTTTCCATAAATTTTTATGTTTCTCAATAAAGCTCTTACACACTTTTGTTAGAGTTAGCTCTAGATACGTATTTCCATGCTTTTTGTAAATGGCATTATAAATGCCATAAATGCCAAAATTACATAGTTGATGCCTATGTATCAACTATGTTTCTGGCATTTAAAAATACACTAAGTTGTTGTATTATTAATCTTACACCCACAACTATACTAAACTCTCTACCTGATTCTTTTTTTTAACTTTTATTTTAGGTCCATGGGTACATGTGCAGGTTTGTTATATAAGTAAATTGTATGTCACAGGGTTTGGTGTACAGATTATCTCATCATCCAGGTAATAAGCCTAGTCCTGATAAGTAGTTTTTTGATCCTCTCCCTCCTGTTATCCTCCACCCTCCAGTAGGTCCTGGTGTCTATTATTCCCTTCTTTGTGTCCATAGGTACTCAATGTTTAGCTCCCACTTCTAAGAGAGAACATGCAGTATTTGGTTTTCTGTTCCTGTGTTAGTTCTCTTAGAATAATGGCCTCCAGTTCCAACCATGTTGCTGCAAAGTACATGATTTCATTATTTTCTATGGTTGTGTAGTATTCCATGTTATATACGTACAACATTCTCTTTACTGTTGATGGGGATTTAGGTTGATTCCATGTTTTTACTACTGTGAATAGTGCTGTAATGAACATATGTGTGCATAGGTCTTTATGGTAGAATGATTTATATACCCAATAATGAGACTGTTGGGTTGCATGGTGATTTTAAGCTCTTTGAGAAATTGCCACACTGCTTTCCACAATAGCTGAACTAATTTACAATCCCCTCAGCAGCGTAAGTGTTCCCTTTTCTCTGAAACCTTGATAGGATCTCCTATTTTTTGATTTTGTGATGTTAGCCATTATGACTGGTGTGAGATAGTATCTCACTGTGGTTGTTATTTGCACTTCTCCCATGATTAGTGATGTTGAGCATTTTTTCATATGCTTGTTTGCCACATGTATGTCTTCTTTTGAGAAGCATCTGTTCATGTCCCTTGCCAACTTTTAAATGGGATTTTTTTTCTTGTCAATTTGTTTAAGTTTCTTATAGATTCTGGATGTCAGACTTTTGTCAGATGCCTAGTTTGCAAAAATTTTCTCCCATCCTGTAGGCTATCTATTTACCATGTTATTATTTATTTATTTATTTATTTATTTATTTATTTTGAGACAGGGTCTCACTCAGTCACCCAGGCTGGAGTGCAGTGGCATGATCGTGGCTCACTGGAGCCTCAACCTCTTGGGCTCCAGCAATCCTCCCACCTCAGCCTCCCAAGTAAGTGAAGCTACGGGAGTGCACAACCACACCCAGCTGATTTTTATATTTTTTGTAGAGACGGGGTTTCACCATGTTGCCCAGGCTGGTCTTGAACTCCTGAACTCAAGCAATCCTCCCTCCGCAGGTGTCCCAAAGTGCTGGGATTACAGGCACTGTGCCTGGCCTCCTGTTATATTTTAGATTTCCATAGATTTAATTGTATCACCTGGAAGGTTTTATTGTTCACTTTTCAATCCATCTTTTAATTTTATTCATAGTTTGCTGCATTGGGACCTCCTGTAAAATACCAAATAGAGTGCTTATACCACCGACTCTCAAAAGTCAGTGGTATACTTCTAATGTTTCATAATTATGTACAATGTTTGCCCTAAATTTTGTAAGGTTTCATTAGGTTAATAAAATTATTTTTCTTCACAATTTACTAAGATATTTTATCATAACTGAATGTAGAAATATGTTAAAATTTTCTCAGCATCTATTAAGGTAGTTATATAATGTTTTTCTCATTTAATCTGGTAAAGTGGTGATTTAGTAAAATTTTTAAGACTTCACTTTTTTAGAGCAATCAGTGAAATGGAAAGGAATGACACAGAGATTTCCTGTACAACTCCTGCTCCCATATATAAATAGCTTTCCCCATTATCAACATCCCTCACCAGAGTGAAACACTTGATACAATTGATGGATTTACATTGATACATCATGAACACCCAAAGTCTACCTGTCACATAAAGATTCACTCTTGGTGTTGCATATTTTATGGATTTGGACAAATGTATAATGGCAGGTATCCACTGTTACTGTATCATGCAGAGTATTTTCACTCTCCTAAAAATCCTGTGTACTGCCTATTCATTTATTCTCCCTGCCCCAAACCCCACCAACCATTAATCTTTTTGCTGTCTCCAATATTTTGCCTTTTACAAAATGTCATTTAGTTGGAATAATGAAGTATGTAATCTTTTAGATTGGCTTCTTCCATTTAATAATATACATTTTGTTTTCCATGTCTTTTCATGGCTTGATAAGTCATTTCTTTTTAGCACTGAAAAATGCTCCATTGTCTGGATTTAGCACTGTTTACCCATTCACCTTCTGAAGGATACTGTGGCTGCTTCCAAGTTTTGGCAGTTATGATTAAAGCTGCTATATAAACTTCTGTGTATAGTTTTTTGTGTAAACAGAAGTTTTCAACTACTTTCCATGAATATCAAAAAACATGATTGTTGGATCATATGGTAATGGTATGAGTAGTTATGCGAGAAACCTCCAAACTGCCTGTTAAAGTGGCTGTACCATTTGCATTCCTATCAGCGTTTGGTGTTGCCAGTGTTCTAGAATTTAACCACTCTAATAGGTGTGTAGTGATATCTCATTGCTTTGATTTGCAATCCCCTAAAGACTTATGATTTTGAACACCTTTCATATGCTTATTTGAGATGTGTATATCTTCCTTGGGGAAGTGTCTCTTCAGGTCTTTTGCCGATTATTTAATCAAGTTGTTTGTTTTCTTATGGTTTAAAGCATTTTATATATTTTTATAACAATCCTTTATCAAGTATGTTTTTTGCAAATATTTTCTCCCAGTCAGTAGCTTGTCTTCTAATTCTCTTAACAGTCTTTCACCGAGCAGAAGTTTTTGTTTGGTTTGTTTGTTTGTTTGCTTGTTTTGAGACAGGGTCTCACTCTTTCACCCAGGCTGGAGTGCAGTGGCATGATCTCTGCTCAATGCAGCCACAACCTCCTGGTCTCAGGTAATCCTCCTACCTTAGCCTCCCAAGTAGCTGGGACTACAGGTGTGAGCCACCATGCCCAGCTAATTTTTTGTGTTTTTTGTAGAGATGGAGTTTCACCATGTTGCTCAGGCTGCTTTCAAACTCCTGAGCTCAAGTGATCCATCCACCTTGGCTTCTCGAAGTGCTAGGATTACAGGTATGTGCCACTGGGCGCAGCCAAGAAGCTTTTAATTTTAATGAAGTCCAGTTTATCAATTATTTCTCTCATGGATCATGCCTTTGGTGTTGTATCTAAAAAGTTATTGCCATATTCAAAGTCTTCCTCCTATGTTATCTTCTAGGAGTTTTATTGTTTGCATTATATATTTAGGTCTTTGATCCATTTTGAGTTAATTTTCATGAAGGGTACATGGTCTGTATCTAGATTTACTTTTTAGCATCTGGATGTCTCATTGTTCCAGCAGTATTTGTTGAAAAGACTATCTTTGCTCTATGTATTGCTTTGCTTATTTCTCAAACATCAATTGACTATGTTTACATGGATCTACTTTTGGGTTCTATATTTTGTTCCATGGATCTATTTGTCTTTCCTTTCGTCAATTCCACACTGTCTTCAGTATGGTAGCTTTATAGTATGTCTTGACATTGGAAACTGTCAGTCCTCCAACTCTGTTTTCCTTCAATGTTACATTGGCTATTCTGGGTCTCTTGCCTCCACCTATAAACTTTAGAATGAGTTTCTTACTATACACAAAATAACCTGATGAGATTTTGATTGAAATTGAATTGAATTTATAGATCAAGTTGGGAAGAACTGATATCTTAAGGATATTGTCAAAGGGAACTAAATGTGGCCTGAGAAGGACTCCATATTTCTATATTTGAGTCCTTGTGGACAAACTGCAACCTAACCTAGTAGGTAGACAAGATTGAAAACCTAACTTAGAGCATGCCCCTGTAACAATAGCTGAGTCTTAGCCAATCCCAGAAGCCATACTTCAACTACTCATACACTGCTGAATGTTCAAACTGTGTTCAAATAAGGAAAATACCAACCTGTAACCAATCCAGCCATTTCTGTATCTTCCGATTTCTGTATGTCACTTCCCTTTTTTTGTCTGTACATTTGTTCTGACCATGAGGCACCCCTGGAGTCTCCCTGAATCTGCTGTGATTCTGGGGCCACCCAATTCATGAATCACCCATTGATCAATTACATTCCTTTACATTTAATTTGGCTGAAGATTTTATTTTAGCAATACTGAGTCTTTCAATTCATGAACATGGAATACTCTCCATTTATTTTAGTTTTTTTTCATATCTTTCATCAAAATTTTGTAGTTTTCCTCATAGATCTTACATATATTTTGTCATATTTAAACCTATTTCATTTTGTGCGTACTAATGTAAATGGTCTAGTGTTTTTAACTTCAAATTCTACTTGTTCATTGCTAGTATATAGGAAAGTGATTGATTTTTGCATGTTAGCCTTGTATCCTGCAACCTTGCTGTAAGTGCTTTTTAGTTCTGTGAGATTTTTTGTTGTTGTTGTTGATTCTTTAAGATTTTCTACATAGATAATGATATCATCTGTGAGCAAAGACTTTTATTTCTTTCTTCCAAATCCATATACCCTGTATTTCCTTGTCCTGCTGCATTAACTAGGACTTCCAGTGTGGTACTGAAAAAGAGTGGTAAGAGAAGACATCCTTGCCTTGTTCCTGATCTTAGTGGAAAAGTTTCTGGTTTCTCACCATTAGGTATGATGTGAGCTGTAGGCTTTTTGTAGGTATTCTTTATCATGTTGAGAAAGTTCTCCTCTGTTCCTAGTTTACTAAGAGTTTTTATCATGGATGAGTATTCGACTTTGTCAAATGGCTTTTCTGCATTTATGGATATGATAATATAATGCTTTTCTTTTCAGCCTGCTGGTGTAATGGATTACATTCATCGACTTTCAAATATTGAACCAGTCTTGAATACCTGGAATAAATTTTACTTGGTTGTGGTATATAATCCTTTGTATACATTGTTGGATTCTATTTGTCAATATTTTGCTGGGAGCTTCTGCATCTATGTTCATGGGAGACATTGGTGCGTAGTTTTTGTTTTTTGTTTTTTGTATTTTTTTCCTGGAATGTCTATGTCTGCTTCTGGTATTAGGGTAATAATGGCCTCATAAAATCAGTTATGGAGTATTCCTTCTTCTTTATCTTCTGAAAGACATGGTAGAGAATCAGTATAATTTCTTAGGTGAATGTTTGCTGGAATTCACCAGTAAACCCATCTAAGCCTGGTTCTTTTTGCTCTAGAAGGTTATTAATTACTGATTCAACTTCTTTAATAGAGAAAGGCCTATTCAGATTGCCTATTCCTCTTGTGTGATTTTTGACAGATTGTGTCTTTCAAGGAATTAGTCCATTTCATCTAGGTTATCAAATTTGTAGACACAGAGTTGTTCATAGCATCCTTTTATTATCATTTTAATATCCATGGAATATGTAGAATCCATATCCATGAAATCTGTGGAATCCATGTGCCCTCTTTCATTTCTGATATTAGTAATTTATATCTTTGCTCTTTCACTCTTTTTTTCTTAATCTGGATAGAGACATTGATTTTATTGATCTTTTCAAATAACTTTTGGTTTCATTCATTCTTATATGCTAAGTAACATGCTAAGTTCAGCAGTAAACACCCTAGCATAGTTTGCCATTATAGTGCTATCAGTATAGAGAGGCAGATAGATGATAGTCAGGCAATAATATCAACATTTAATATGTCTTGTATTATATTTTCTTATACTCAATATAAGTAAGATTAAGTTGCTCTGTTAACACATCCTGTGCAAAAGCATGTGAGTAGGCCCTGAATTTTAGCTGAGATGCATTACTCACATGAGTTAACAATACATTCATCTAGGACATTTATTGATGAGCAGCAGCTGAGATTTATTGGATTATTACTTGTTAGAGTAAAACCAAGTTTTCTCCTGAAGAATCGCAAAAATGGCTAGCTACTATATAAATGCTGCATAGGTTGAGAATAAAGTGGGCTTTCTTTTAAATCCTTTAAGTATTGTCCTAATCTTAACATTATTATTGATTCATTCACTACAACCAGAAAAAAGGTTCTTAACCTTCATCAGCTCTTCTTGGCCTGAAAAGTGGAGTAAGATATAGGAAATTCTCTGATGTGCAGGTAAGATATAATGATGGTCCTTCAGTTACTTAATCTCCACTCAGTGTGATTTCTGATTAAAAACAGCTTGAACCCAGGTGAGATTCATTTTGGAAAAAATCAGGCTGACAATCTCAATCATGACTAAGGAGTAAGAGTAGAATGAGGTCTTAACCCCTCACCACAAACTCATCATCTGTAATTATTAAGAAAGGACACACCACTACAGACTCCAAAGACACACTTCCAGACCCAGACTTTTCTCCTCTTATTTAGGCCTTTTTTTCTGGGCTTTCCCTGGTTTTCCTCTGCTGAAAAAACAAACAGACAAGCAAACTTTCCCTTACTTGCCTCCCTTAGGTATCTGACCCCTCATAGATATTGCCAAGAATTGATGAAGGAGGATGAAAATGCCACTTCTCAGAATTTGTAGAATGAGACCAAAGTCATTCTTATAAGATACTGTATTTAAAACTGGACTGCCCACAGTGTCCATCACCCAGATGGAAGTCCTGTTGTACTGCCACAGGGCACACCCCACCCTAGGCCACCCTTTCCAGACTCCATCCCACTACAGTCCGCTCAGGAGCCTCAGCTAAAACAGCTCTGGCTGGGCTGTCAGCCCAATCAATTCCCATTTTTGCTACTTCATGAAACTTGCTTAATGTCCCAGTATATGATCAAATTTTGTTAATGTGCATTCTCCACCTACTGGGAACAATATTCTACAAGCCCATTAGATGAAGTGTATTATTTGTGTTTTATACATATTCTAAAGCTTTAGTGATTTTGGATATAAATGTTCTACCAATTTCTGAGGAACATATATTAAAATTTCTGCAATTGCTCATGTGTCCTTATCTGCCAAATTCCTTTTATTTTTATTTTTGAAGCATTTTATTAGGTAAATAGAATATTAGGATTTTTATATCACTTTGGTGAAATCAGCCTTTTATGATCATGTGGTAACCCCATTTATCTCTAGGAATTCCACCCTTTTAATTCCAACCTTTGTGCATCCTCATATTTTAAGCATATTTTTTTACCTGGAGAGTTAAGTCCATTTACATATACTGGATTTCTTTTCTGTTTCCTTAATTTATGCTTTCTCTTTGATTATTTTTGGATTTTCTGTTTCTCTTTTGCAGCCCTCTTTTAAAATAACATTTTCTCAAAAAAAGAATTTTATCCTTCTATTTTAATTCCAGTTATACCCACTCTCAGTTTGCATGCTACTGTTCAGTATTTCACATTTTTAAAATTGTAATACTATCTATTGGAATAATTATTACTTTATGCCATAATTTTTTAACCAAGGTAACATGTTTACCATTTCTTTATGGTCACCACTCCTTGTGGCATATCAGATCCTTCATCAGGGATCATTTTTCTTCTCTCTTAAGCATATCCTTTGTATGTAGAAGTAAACACCCTTTATCTTTGTCTGAAAATGTCTTTATTTCATCCTTTCTGAAAGACAGTTTCCCTGGACATGTAACTCAAGTTTTTCATTTACTTTTTTTCAGAACTTTAAATTCTGCATTCTAGCTTCTATTGTTGCTGTTGAGATATCAACTGAAAGCTTAATTTTTATTCCTTTACATATAAACTATCTTTTCTCCTTGGGATAGCTCTTAAGACTTTATGTTTGTTTTTGTTTTGTACTTTCACTACTACAATAGCAAACATCTGTGATATCCTTTTGCTATTCTGAAGCGTCTCATCCCACAGTGAATAAGAGCAGACCCTGTTTAGCCAACAGAACACACTGGAAGTGCTAGTGTGTGACTTTCAAGAGCAGGTCTTCCAAAAGCTTTGTAGCTTTTTTGTTATCTCTTGGATGACTCACCCTGAGGGAAGCCAGCTGCCATGAGTTACTCAATCGGTCCCAGGAAGAGGCCCACCTGGAGAAGAATTAAGGCACCCAACTAACAGCCAGCATCAGCTTGCAGCACAGGAGGGAGTCACCTTGGGTTCGGTTCCTCTAATCTAATGGGTCTCTGAGCCTCCAGGTGACTGCAGCCCCCGACACCATCTGACTGTAACTTCCTGAGGGACCTCAAGCAAAATCACTTCCAAATTCCTGACCCACAGAAACCTGAGATCATAAATGATTATTGTTGTTTTAAGCTATTATATTTTGGAGTGGTTTGTTAGGTAAAATAGGAACTTGCTCATCCTAGTTTAGAATTGTTGGGGTCCCTTTACTTGATGAATGGTGTCATTTTTAATTTCTGGAAAATTTTAGTTACTATTTCTTAAATACTGCTTTTCCCTCATTCTCTACATGATTTTTGTCTAGGACTCTACTCTATTCTCCAACTCTTTTCATTTCTCTTTCCTATATTCCACATTTTTATGTCTCCAGTCTATGTAAATTACTTGAATTTATCTTTCAGTTCACAGATTTTTATTCTTTGTTGGGTCAATCATCTGCTATTTAACCTTTATGATACAGTTTTTTAAATTGACTTATAAGCAATAAAATCCATAGATTTTTAGTGTGCAGTTCATTGAATTTTAATGCATATTATACTGATGTAGCTGCAACCACTGTACTGTCAAGATATAGGCATTCCCGTTATTTCAAAAAATTCCCTCAAGCTCCTTTCCAGTCAAAGGTTTTTCCCAGAGATAACCATTGTATTTTTGTCTGCCATCTGTTCTAGAACTTTGATACACGGAATCATGCAGAAGGTACTCTTCTGTGTGTGGCTTCCTTTGATTGTCAGTTTAAAAACTGCATTCATGTTCCTTTTCATTGGTGAGCAGCATTCCATTGCTGAGTACACTACTACATGTTTATAAATTCAGTTGATGATGGGTATTTTGGCTTTTTCCAATTTGGGGGCTATTAGGAATAAAGTTGTTATAAAATTTGTGGCCAAGATATTTGAAGACATTTCAATTTACCCGGATAAATACCAAAAAAGTGGAATTTCTTGTCACAGAATAGGTATACGTTTGACTCTATGAAAAACTGCCTAGCTATTCTTTGAAATAGTTTACAATTTTCTTTTCCTAATAGAAATGTAGGGGAACAGCCTCATCAACACTTGGTATTATAAATCTTTTTAAGTAGGTATGAAATGGCAACTCTGTGGTTTTAATTTGCATTTCCTTGATGACTACTGACATGACTTACTGACCATTTCTATATTTTCTTTTGTGAACTGTTTTTTTTTTAAATATATATGCTTTAAGTTCTGGGATACATGTGCAGAACATGCAGGTTTCTTACATACGTATACACATGCCATGGTGGTTTGCTGCACCCAACAACCCATCACCTACATGAGGTATTTATCCTAATGCTATTCCTTCTCTAGACCCCCCAGCCCCCAACAGGCCCTGGTGTGTGATGTTCCCCTCCCTGTGTCCATGGGTTCTCCATCATTCAGCTCGCACTTATGAGGGAGAACATGCAGTGTTTGTTTTTTTATTCCTGTGTTAATTTTCTGAGAATGATGGTTTCCAGCTTCATCCATGTCCCTGCAAAATACATGAACTCATCCATTTTTATGACTGCATAGTATTCCATGGTGTATATGTGCCACATTTCCTTTATCTAGTCTATCATTGATGGGCATTCGAGTTGGTTCCAAGTCTTACTATTGTGAATAGTGCTGCAATAAACATACATGTGCATGTATCTTTATAGTAGAATGATTTATAAACATTTGGGTATATACCAAGTAATGGAATTGCTGGGTCAAATGGTATTTCTGGTTCTAGATCCTTGAGGAATCACCATACTGTCTTCCACAATGGTTGAACTAATTTACACTCCCACCAACAGTGTAAAAGCATTTCTATTTCTCCACATCCTCTCCAACATCTGTTGTTTCCAGACTTCTTAATGATTGCCCTTCTAACTGGCGTAAGATGATATCTCATTGTGGTTTTGATTTGCATTTCTCTAATGACCAGTGATGATGAGCATTTTTTCTTGTCTATTGGCTGCATAAATGTCTTCTTTTGAGAAGTGTCTGTTCATATTCTTTGCCCACTTTTTGATGGGGTTGTTTTTTTTCTTGTAGATTTGTTTAAGTTCTTTGTAGATTCTGGATATTAGCCCTTTGTCAGATGGATAGATTGCAAAAATGTTCTCCCATTCTGTAAGTTGCCTGTTCACTCTGATGATAGTTTCTCTTGTTGTGCAGAAGCTCTTTAGTTTAATTAGATCCCATTTGTCAATTTTGGCTTTTGTTGCCATTGCTTTTGGTGTTTTAGACATGAAGTCTTCGTCCATGCCTATGTCCCGAATGGTATTGCCCAGGTTTTCTTCCAGGATTTTTATGGTCCTAGGTCTTATGTTTAAGTCTTTGATCCATCTTGAGTTGATTTTTGTATAAGGTGTAAGGAAGGG
>NW_016811463.1:393889-426554 GCF_001698545.2 Rhinopithecus bieti | reverse complement strand
TTTTGCAGTGGCTGGTACTGGTTTCTCCTTTCCATATTTAATGCTTCCTTCAGGAGCTCTTGTAAGGCAGGCCTGGTAGTGACAAAATCTTTCACTATTTGTTTCTCTGTAAAGGATTTTATTTCTCCTTAGCTTCTGAAGCTTAATTTGGCTGGATATGAAATTCTGGGTTGAAAATTCTTTTCTTTAAGAATGTTGAATTTTGGCTCCCACTCTCTTCTGACTTGTAGGGTTTCTGTAGAGAGATACACTGTTAGTCTGATGGGCTTCCCTTTGTTGGTAACCTGACGTTTCTCTCTGGCTGCCCTTAACATTTTTTCCTTCATTTCAATCTTGGTGAATCTGATGATTATGTGTCTTGTAGTCGCTCTCCTCAAGGAGTATCTTTGTGGTGTTCTGTGTATTTCCTGAATTTGATTGTTGTAGGTTGGAGAAGTTCTCCTGGATAATACCCTGAAGAGATTTTCCAACTTGGTTCCATTCTCTCTATCACTTTCAGGTATACCAATCAAACACAAGTTTGGTCTTTTTACATAGTCCCATATTTTTTGGAGGCTTTGTTCATTCTTTTTTCTTTAATCTTGTCTTCATGCTTTATTTCATTAAGTTGATCTTCAATCTGTGATATCCTTTCTTCTGCTTGATCGATTCAGCTATTGATATTTGTGTATGTTTCACAAAGTTCTCGTGCTGTTTTTCAGCTCCATAAGGTCATATATGCTCTTCTCTAAGCTGGTTATTCTAGTTAGCAATTCCTCTAATCTTTTTTCAATGTTCTTATAGTCTTTGCATTGGGTTAAAACATGCTCCTTTAGTTCAGAGGAGTTTGTTATTATCCACCTTCTGAAGCCTACTTCTGTCAATTCATCAAAATCATTCCCCCTCCAATTTGTTCCCTTGGTGGTGAGGAGTTGTGATCTTTTGGAGGAGTAGAGGCATTCTGGTTTTTGGAATTTTCAGCCTTTCTGTGCTGTTTTTTCCTCATATTCATGGATGTATCTACCTTTGGTATTATATGTTTGTGACCTTTGGATGGGGTTTTTGTGTGGAAGTCCTTTTTGTTGATGTCGATACCATTCCTTTCTGTTTGTTTTGTTAGTTTTCCTTCTAACAGGCCCCTCTATTTCAGGTCTGCCAGAGTTTGCTGGAGGTTCACTCCAGACCCCGTTTGCCTTTGTATCACCAGGTGAGGCTACAGAACAGCAAAGATTGCTGCCTGTTCTTTCCTCTGAAGCTTCATCTCATAGGAACACCTGCCAGAGGCCAGCTGGAGCTCTCCTGTATAAGGTATCTCCTGGGAGGTGTCTCTCAGTCAGGAGGAACAAGGGTCAGGAACCCACTTGAGGAGGCAGTCTGTCCCTTAACAGAGCTCGAGCTCTGTGCTGGGAGATCCACTCCTCTCTTCAGAGCCGGCAGACAGGAATGTTTAAGTCCGCTGAAGCTGCACCCACAGCTACCCCTTACCCCAGGTGCTCTGTGTTGGGGAGATGGGAGTATTATCTATGAACCCCTCACTGGGACTGCTGCCTTTCTTTCACAGATGCTCTGCCCAGAAAGGGGAAATCTAGAGAGGCAGTCTGGCTACAGTGGTTTTGCTGAGCTGCGGCAGGCTCCACCAAGTTTGAACTTCCTGGAGGCTTTGTTTACACCGTGAGGGTAAAACTGCCTACTCAAGTCTCAGCAATGGTGGACGTCCCTCCCCCCACCAAGCTCGAGCATCCCAGGTTGACTTCAGACTGCTGTGCTGGCAGGGAGAATTTCAAAACAGTGAATCTCAGGTTGCTTCTCTCTGTGGGGGTGGGATCCACTGAGCTAGACCACTTGGCTCCCTGGCTTCAGCTCCCTTTCCAGGGGAGTGCATGGTTCTGTCTCATTTGCATTCCAAGTGCCACTGGTGTATGAGAAAAAAAAACTCCCACAGCTAGCTCAGTGTCTGCCCAAATGGCCACCCAGTTTTGTGCTTGAAACTCAGGGCCCTGATGATGTGGGGACCCAAGGGAATCTCCTGGTCTGTGGATTGCGAAGACCATGGGAAAAGCTTAGTATCTGGGGCCGCAATTCACCATTCCTCACAGCACAGTCCCTCATGGCTTCCCCCGGATAGGGGAGGGAGTTCCCCAACCCCTTGTGGTTCCCAGGTGAGGTGACGCTCTACCCTGCTTCAGCTCACCCACTGTCTAACCAGTCCCAGTGAGATGAGCTGGGTATCTCAGTTGAAAATGCAGAAATCACGTGTCTTCTGCATTGAGCTGCAGACCAGAGCTGTTCCTATTTGGCCATCTTGCCAGCCACTGTGAAGTGGTTAGATGTTGACCATTTTAAAAAACTGACTTGTCTTTTTATTAGTGATTTGTAGGAGTTCTTTACATATTCTACACACAAGACTTTTGTCATGTAAATATATATTGCAAATATTTGTATTCTAAGAAGTATTGGCCTACCTCAAATTGTGAAAATATTACCCTATGTTTATGTCTAAGTGATTTACAGGTCTAAGATTCATCTAGAATTAATTTTTGTATACGGTTTGTGGTGGGATTTAGGTTAATTTTTTTCCACATATGGATATCCAGTTGTTTCAGCAATGCTTTTTGAAACGATTCTTTTGCTGACTGTACATGTTTATTTCTGGATTTTATTCTATTAGATTGAGTTATCTGTCTTTTCCTATACCCGTATCATACTGCCTTGATTACTCTAGCTTTATAGTCTTGATATTTATAGTATACATTCTTTAATTTTGTTCTTTTTCAAAGTTTCTTCTAATCATTTTGCATTTCTATGTAAATTTTAGAATAAATGTCTCCATTTCTTTAAAATGGCTGCTCAAATTTTAATGCAGTAATATTGAATCTTAGATCAATTTGAGAATAGCTTATCAAATATTGAACTATCTAATCCATGAACATAGTATATCTTGCCATTTAGTTTTTTTCAGTGATATTTTGTGGGTTTTAATGTAGAGGTCTCATACTTTTACATATTAAATTTACTCAAAATTATTTTATAATTTTAGTGTTATGAAGGTTATTTTTATTTCACTTATAAATTTTATTGCTGGTATGATAAAAGCAGAATTTACTATTTGTATATTACTTTGTACCTATAATCATACTTAACTTACCTCTTGTTTCTAGTACCTCGTTGGTAGAGTTTTCAGCACTTTCTAAATAAAAATTCACGTTGCAAATAAAACAGATAACTTCTTCCTTTATAATCTTTGGGGGTTTCATTTATCTCTCTTAGTTTACTTAATTTGCTAAGACCTCTATTACAATGTTAAATACAAGTGATATGAGGAGATATTCTTGTCTGTTCAAAACCTGATAAAAAATGCTCAGTAATTTACCATGAGGTACAATTTTAACTAAAGGTTTATTCCCCATTCCTTATACACTGAAGAATGTCCTGAAGTGAACAGCTGTATAACAGCTGTTTTAATGTGGATCTCACCCAGCATGGTTTCCTTTTTACAAAACTTGAATATCTACTCTGTTAATTTTCAATGCCTTCAGTTATGATTAATCTTATCAAGAGGGTAGTCCAATGCAAGCTACTTCACCATTAATGAAAGCTTTCATTGCATATATAATTTCAATCATTACACTCTTAATTTCTTGTTAGATGCTTTGTTAGTTTCCTTCCATACCTGTTAGATCTTTTTCAAGTTTCTGACCCTTGCTCATTTTTTATCCCTCTCTTAGTTTTAAAACATATTAGATGTATTTACTGTATAGTCTATATCTGATTACTCCAATAAATGAGGCATTTATGTGTCTGCTTCTGCTCTTTTTGTTTCTGAAAACTAATGCCTATAGTAGCTTTTTTCCTCATACATTTATGTTTTTAAATGTTGGCTTATGTTCCCTAGAACTTTAGACCCAGTAGTTCTTTGTGTACTGAGTTGAGAGTATATTCTTCCAGAAAGAATATACATTGATTCTTGGGAACTTGGGCATGCCACCAACATAGATCCATTTCATTTAAATTCTTGCTTAGATTTTTCCATCCCTGAAGACTGGGCACCCAGCCTCCACTAAGACCAACCTGTGGCCAAGAACTCTTAGGGATAGGTTTCTATTCCTCTAAAAAAGCCAATAATGAGAAAAGCATGTTTCTTTGCATGTAATCTGTCAAGACAAATTTGATATTTATTTCTTGTTTCCTTTTTCTCCAAGAGTTTAATCTATGTGATTCCTGGTTTCATGCAATGTTCTCTGATTCACCTACCCACACTACATAGGTCCAAAGCTTGGTCTCCTGTTCCCAGAGGGCACGGAATCAAACCTCTAGACCACCTAGGATTGTTAGGTGCATGTAAGATGGCAGCTTCAATGTGTGATTTCCACCAGATACTGCTGCTCAAGTTTGGTTTCAAACCCCAGAGGAATTCTCATGTTGTCTTATAAACTCAGCCATATATTTAATACTGCTTTTCATGTTTCATCCAGTAGACATTTTGCAGTGAGAGGATTTCAAGATATATAGTTTAATGCATAGCGAGAAATTGAAGTATTTAATATTCACTTTTTACTCACTGAAGGCTATAGTTCTTACTCTTTGTTTAGCTGATTGGTAAGTGAATTAGCAGAATGCATAACAGCAGTTATTTATTGAGCTCTATGCCTATACATGTGAAATACGTTTTTTTAAAACAGCTTTTAAGAAAAATCAGTAATGAGAAAAAAGAGATGGAGCTACTGAATTGTCTGCATTTCTCATGTTGGTTTTACTTTTACAATACTCCAAAGAGTTTCTGTAAGGAGATGTAGGAGGCATAACCAATGAAGGAATTGTGAAGAACAGAAGCGATCGGGGTCTTGTGTTAGTACCTCACCAGTTCTCAAAGCTATCTTTCATGGATAAAATAAAGCTTGAATGATTAAAAGTGTTTCTTGGAAGTTAGCCAGATTTCACATGAAAGGGCTTTTATTTTACTCTTTACCACCGAGAAAAATATCTTAGCATTTACACATAATAAATTTAATTCATAAGGCTGAATTCTACAACTATAACATGTGGGTGATGAAACCTATCTAACCTATCTTATAGATTGTTAAATAGGTTAATTGTAAAATGTTTAGCATAGTAGCTTACAATATAGTAACTGCCGATTAAATTGTAGCTATCTTTATTTCCTTTTATGAAAGTTCTGAAGTGAGAAACTTTTAATATCTTTGTAAATGTTAAGTTCAGAGATGGTCTAACGTCCTTGAAGTAAAAATGGACTCAGGTAAAAGCCTGGGTTCCCCATTCTAATGGGGTTCCTTCCCAAGATCCAAAGTGCCTTGCTTTCTCCTCCGTTATGACTGTCCAGTCTATTACAGTTTCTCACTGAAAGCAGTTTATGTGACTGGTAGTAATTTTTTTTTCGTGTGACATGCAAAGGAGTTCATATTAGGGATCAGAAGATTACAAAGATGGACAGCCAGGAAAGTCTCTGCCCTCAAGAAGCCTGTACTCCAGGGTTGTGATGTTAAATCCTGGGGTCCCATTATAATCACCTTGAAAGATTTCAAGAAAACTACTAACGTCTCTATGTTTATCTTCTCTTTATATATACACAGTGGATATCTTGGGGTGGAAATCATATTATCTTCTTTTCTTATTCCTTATATCACTCCCTATGTACAGCAAGGATCCATTTTAAAATAGTTAAAAGTATTAAAAATTAAACAAAAATACTGACAAAATCCAATTTTAAAGGCATTCTATTATGTGAACCTTCTGTAGGAGTCACGAATATGGTTAAACATTAAATCCTTAGGTCAAAAATAATGTACTCATAACACTGCTCCCTGTATTGTCAGGAAATGTCAAAGGCCATACCCCCAAAGAGACAATAACAGCTGCACCAAAATTAAAAAGAAAATGGCAACTATAACACAACTTTTGCCAGGGGAAATATCTCATATGAGACTGTAAGTGAGAAAAGTTGTCTTACCAATTTAAGGTAACCCTCAGCATCTAGAATTAAGTTTTCTGGTTTTAAGTCTCTGTAGATAATACCTAGTCGATGCAGGTAATCAAATGCTTCTGTCACACAAGCAACGCAGAATTTGGAGGTGGGTTCATCAAAGCTGCCTCTGCAATGAAATCATTTTCCCTCTTAATACTCTGGATGCACATCTTTGGTGCTATTCTAGGTGTCAAATCAATTACTGGATTGGCAGGTTTATGCAATATAAATATTTTGCAGGGTATCAATAATAAAATGTATTTTATACTACCCATGAATTAAGCTGTTTGTAGATCATAAGGCAATTCAGGGAGATATGTGATACAAACAAGAACTACTTCACTAAAATTAAAATATCAACAACTGTTTTTGGTAATCATACATGAGCATGTAAAAGAGAAAAATCCAAAAACTAAGGCTGTCTTTAAACTCCCAACACGAGCTCTGAAGAAACTGCAACTATAGTGGATAGCTTGAACCAGACTTTTGCAACTTATTGCTTGACTTAAAAATGACTCAAGTGATTATTTTCATTTCCTGTTTGCATAGCATGTCAGAGTAACCCCGGCAGAAATGGGACCACAAGTCTTTTCTATTTGGGGCCCCTTGATCTTTCATTAGAGTCCCCTCTGTCAGCACTGTGTGTAGTTTTACACACTGAATTATTTTTAATGCAGTGGTGACTTGCCACATGATCTCACAGAGGAACATGGCTTTGGAGTGACAGAAACTGGGTTTGACTCCTGTTTCTTTCACTCACTGTATCCTTGAGAAAATTGTTTAACTGTTCTGAGGCTGAGAATCCTTATCAGTAAAAAAAGGTTTGATACTTACTTAAAAGCATTTTCAGGATTAAGCACAGTGCCTAACAGGTAGCAGTAACTCCCTTTCCTAAAATGATTCAGATTTTCTCAACAAATTTGCCTACTGAAGCAAAGATAGAAGAGGCTAATGCATTTGCAGGTATCATGAAAGAACCCTTCCAGGTTCTCCCCGTTCAAATCTGTCCAATAAAAAGTTCCTGACACAACGCATTCATCTTCTACTCAGATGCTCAATGTTCTTTCCTTGCCTAAGTCAGTGACTCTCAACCATAAATGCACATTAAAATTGTCTGAGAAGCATTTTAAAAATCATTTATTGGACCCCATCCCAGATTAAATGAATCATAACCTCTGGCATTAGGGCCCAGCATTTTTACTTTGTAAAAGCTTTCCACGTGAATGCAATGTGTGACCAACTTTGAAAAACACTGGCACAGGTCTGACTGTAAATACGTGGCCTTGCATCAGCCTCCACAATCTAATGCCAGCCTACATTCTCATGTCTTCTGTTGCCCTTATCTTCTACCCAAATTCTTCTGTTCACCATCTACAAAGAGACACAATACTACCCCAACTTCCCTGCTTTGTCTTAAAGCAGTTTCCCTGCCTCTCTGCCTTTCCAAATTTGGGTCATGTTTAGAGTTTAATTCAAATCCTTCATCTATCATCACATTCTCTCTCTCTCCCCTCCTCGGAGCTCACCATCTACAACACTATTTGGCATTTAACTACAAATTTCCAACTTCTTTGTCACCACTTAGTTTTCTCATTAAAAAATGAAATGTTTTAGAACTGTATACATATCTCCCAAGGAAACTCTAAACTCGTTGGAGGTAAAGTTTCTACCTTTTACTCTTTTGGTTACAAAAATCCACACTGTCTAGAGCGTCTCCTCCTGACCCCCACCATGCACTATGGAGCCTTTTACATAGGTGGTGCTTAGTAAATATCTGTGACTTTAATTGTGTGAAAATCACCCCTTGTGTTAAACTGAATTTTTGCAGGCATCTTGCCCTGCCCTCAGTGAGGGCTTACCCACTCCCCACTCCGCACCCCCTACCCCATTTTGTTTATTACACTGCTTCTGCTAGGAGATTTGGAAACAGAAACATCTGGGTTTTTACCCTGACTCTGCTTTATACTAGTCATGTAACCTGGGATAGTTCACCTCCTCTCTAGTCTGGGATTCTTTAATTCCTAAAACAGAGATGACAACAACTACCTTCTGTGGTGTTACGGCACTATTGTAGCATTAGCTAAGAAAATATCACTATTACTACTTTATTTTATCAAGAGATATTTTCTTATAATAATTTCCTAATGATTTCCTCTATGCCTTTTTTAATGATTATAAATATAGCATCCCTTAGACCAGATGTGTGTACACAAACTTTTTCATTACCTGTCCCTTAATATACTCCATAGCTCCCCACCTAAGCAGGCCTCCAGAAGCATGTATACATACTTATTGTCCTTGAAAGTACGATATAATCTGTGAAGACAGATAAAAACATGGTTATTATTAGAAATCTAGTTTAAAAACCTGTTTAAAGTTGCTTAGAACTGTCATCATAACATTATGAACAACGATCCCCATCTCCATATAAATACCCCACAACTACACTGGGCTTCTTGCCAAATCCTCTTTGATTTCCCTACTGCCTTGCTTCTGCTCCTGTGGATCTCTTTACTTAGATTGGCCTTTCTCTAACCACAGACTGAACTTCTTAATCTCAGTTTCACTGTAAAAATTTTATCCATTCTTCAGGGCCAACCTTCAAGGCCATCTTTTTAACAAAACAGCTCATTATCCCACCTACCAAATATGTCCTCTCCTTTTTCCAAAAACTCAGAGACCCCTGCATATGTCACCTTTAAGATTTGCCCTGCATAGTAGTAATTCATGTCAATGTCCTAATTCCCCTAGTTGGTTAATTGATCTTGGATTCCCCTGGAAATAGACTCTGAGACTGAGATTTGCAAGCAGTCAGATTAGTGGGGAGTGCAATTGGAAACAACAACTGTGGGGGAGGAAGGAAGTAGAATTGGGCTACGTTTTAGTGCCGACAAAAGCCTCAGCTTCAAGGGGCTCTGCAGTTGTTGGATACATGTCCCCAAAGAGAGAATATGATCTTAGGCAAGGTGGTTCTCTTCACCAAATAAAAACATAAACCAATGCCCAGAGAGGAACTGAGCTAGAGTCCTCAGCTGACAACCACACTCCTAGAAGCTGGGGGAATGGGGGCCTCAGTTCCAAAGCGGAACCTAGGCAGGGCATCATATTTCAACATTGTGTAAAAACAGTTTTGGGGTCTTAATCATCAAGAGACCTCCTTTTCTCCCTAGCACCACACCGAGACCAAAGTAGACAGTACAGCAGCCATATCATATACAGATAGAAGCAGCAATCAGGTAAAGTGGTTCAAAGGGTGGGCTCTGAACCAAACTGCCAAGCCTTAAATCCAGATCAGACATTTATTAGCTATGCAACCTCTGTTTTCTCATTGATTCTCAATGAACATATATATTCATTTTACTCTATATGGATTACATATTATTATGTATATTATTGATACGTATTCATTGAAATATATATATCCATTTTATTATAATTGACCAGTGAGATAAATGTGTTGATTATCTACACATATAGATATAGCTTAGAACAGCACCTGGTATATGTTAATTTCTCAATAAATGTTGTCATTAATATTTATTCTTCATTTTACTGCCTGACTACATGCCAGGCACTTTTGAAAGAGTTGAAAATAAGACAATGAATGCAATCTAATCCATGCCCTGAAGCTGCTCATCATAGTTTGTTAACAAAATATTAATTTTAAAAGGGCATCCATTCTGGGAACATAATTAATATAAAAGTAATTGAATGACTTTCTATTGGCACCACAGCCTGGGTTCAAACTTCTTTGTTGATCTTGGGGAAAAAAATGAGTCTGGAAAGATGGATAGGCAGAAAGAGTCTTTTAAAGCATTTGATCAAAAATCATAAATTTTAGTCATTACAGGGACACTTTACCCAGAAATCACTAAAACTACACTCTGGGGCATTATGACATACATGAAAGCATAAACTGGCTTACACCACTACCCCTGAACTCACAAGGATAGAGAGCTATGGCCTATAATAATTAACATTTCTTCTGCAAACTCTTGTGACAGCTACAGAAAGAATAACTATTAGGAGACGACTGTTTCGGTACCTAGGTACTACTAGGACCAGGTTACATTCCCCCTTGACTTCCCACATGTGCCCAAATGCTGCCTCCTGCAGAAATTCAAGATCAGGATGCTCTCTGAGGAGTTTCACACATATCCTTGCTTCCCTAGTCCCCAGTTCTGCATTAAGTCTGAATAAAATAACCAGTTCAAACTATTCCTCAATAATTTTATATTCATATATATACATACTCAAACAGATGTATATACACACACACTTTCGTGATGTTTACTCAAGAATAAAAACAACTGGAAAACATCTGACCCCAGATTTCAAACTTCTAACATTTTTAGTACTGTTGCTGTGACTTGGATGAAGAATCCAGAGTGGGGCCTCCTCCTCCTCTTCTTTCTGTCCTCTTGCATGGAAAGTTTAAAAGAAGAGCCGAGTACTACTCACCCATACAAAAAAAATGAGATTCTGTCATTTGCAACAACATGGATGGAACTGGAGGTACTTATGTTAAGTGAAATAAGCCAGACATAAAAAGACAAGCATCACACATTCTCACTTATTTGTGGGATCTAAAAATCAAAGCAATTGAATTCATGGAGATAGAGAATAGAGGGGTGGTTACCAGAGCCTGGAAAATGTAGTGGGGAGACATGCAGGAAGGGGAGATGGTTAATGGGGACAAAATAAAATAGAAAAAAAGAGTAAGTTCTAGCAACTGATAGCACAACAGGGAGATCACAGTTAATAACAATTTAATTGGACATTGTAAAATAACTAAAATAGTATAAGCGGATTGTTTGTAACACAAAGGATAAATGCTCAAGGGGATGGATACCCAATTTTCCATGCTGTAATTACTATGCATTGCATGCCTGTATCAAAACATTTCAGGCATCCCATAAATATATATGCCTATTATGTACCCACAAAATTAAAATAAAATAAAATAAAATAATTTAAGTAAATAAATAAATAAAGAGCCTGAAAATCCTAAGTCCTTGGAAGCCAAATGCTCACTTACTTCACAATGAATGGAGAGCACAGCTCCTCTAAGATCCTCTTCTCTGAGTAGACATGCTCCTGCTGCTTGGTGTCAACTATGTGCTTCTTCCTTATACACTTCATAGCAAAAGCAACATTTTCATTTTTTACTTTAACCTATGTAAGAAATGGAAAGATACCTCAAAATTAACTTATATCTATATAAAACATGCTAATTGATGAGAGTTAAAACTGTTTCATGTTTAATTAGTATGGAAGCCATTAACCACTTATCCCTTTGAGAACTTTCATTCAACTGTACACACTTCCATCATAATTTCTAGAATAGTACATCTATCTGGGTTGTGGCTCTAAAATTTTGTATTAAAGCAAAATAAAATTCTGTTAGACTTAATAATTTAGATAGTCATTCTATTTTAATTTGCAATGACATAAAAAACTTTGACCAGGAATTGCCATTTTTTCTATTATTCCACTTTGCATTTCAAAGCTTTCAAAGCAAGACTTATTATTATTATTATTATTATTATTATTATTATTATTATTATTTTAAGACAGGGTCTTACTCTGTTGCCCAGAGTGCAGTGGTGCAATCAGGGCTCGTTGCAGCCTTGACCTCCTGGGCTCAATCTATCCTCCCATCTCAGCCTCCTGAGTAGCTGGGACTACAAGTGTAAACCACCACACCCAGCTAATTTCTGTATTTTTTTATAAAGGTGAGGCCTCACTATGTTGCTCAGGCTAGTCTCAAACTCCTGAGCCCAAGCAATCCTTCCACCTTGGCTTCCCAAAGTGCTGGGATTATAAGCATGAGCCACTGCACCCAGCCTAAAGCAAGATATATGAAATCAAGCTCTATATCTGTACCATCCAATATGATAACTGCAAATCACATGTGGTTATTTAAATTTAAATCAAATAAAATTAAAAATTCAGTTCCTGAGTTATACTAGCCGCATCTCAAAAGCTCAACAGTCACATCTAATTAGTGGCTACCCTATTGAATAGCACAGATATAGGACTTCCCTCAGCACAGTTTTATTAAACAGTACTACTCTAGATGCACAAACAAGTATTTCCTTAAAAGGAAATAAACATTTTAAAATAATGTTTTGATAGATTTAAAACTCCATAAGCAGGCTACGGTAGACAAGTAACTAGATTGTGCAGAAATGGCTGCACTCCATATTTTGCTCATGTTTGCCGTTAGTGCTGCCCATGACTTTCAAATCAATGGTGAATTTACTGCTTCAATTATTATTAGAAAACAGATCTCAGCTTTGTTAATCGAATCCTTTTGCCACAAACTTAGATGAAAAATACCACTGCAGACGGGTATTATCTTTGTCTCTCCATAAGGCATAAGAGACATTACACACATTATTTATCTTAAAGAACTATTTGTCCCCACCCCCATCAGAGATGAAGTAAGGACTGGGTGTGAAGTGTACTGTCCAGACTTTCCTGACAACATTTCAAATTTGTTCATGCCCAAGGCCAGCCAGCAGACCAGCGGGTCAGCAGAGTTCCCAGAAGATAAGTTATGGTGAATCCTTAAAAATCTGATGGGCAAAGAAGGACTTGGTAATTGCCAAGGCCTCAGAGCCATCTGTACCCAGTAAGGCCACAGATCTCTATTCCACAGTTTCCTTAGAAAACTTGTTCTGACAGTACCACTTTTGCTACTCCTTGGAAGCTGATAGCTCAGAGAGGGGGTGATGTGGAAGGCACAACTGAAATCAGGCTGTAAGTTCCAAGATATCCTGATCAACACTACAGAAGGCTGCTCTTCAAATATTCCCTTGCATTCATCTTCTTGTCTTTTCTCACAATATGAAATTTTGAGCAACCCAAAAATAAGATAATGAAGGTGAAATACAGACATGGTACTGGAGTTGTTTAAAGAATGTAACTATAACATTGAATATTTCATTTCTATGGCATTTTCACTTGACACATTCTTCTTTTCCTTAGTGTATAGAGACTAAAAGTGTCATGAATGTATATAGACACAAATTTGCTGTTAGAAAATACATTATTTTATGTTTCCTTTTGGAAGTGCTTACTTGGTACATTGAAAACTATTGAGAAGAAAATTCACAAAAGATGTGATGTAAGCTTGAACTAGCAGTTGATTATTATAAGTTACTAGCACAGACCTGCTACTATACAATTTACAGAGTGAAAAGTTTACTTTCTCTATTTTGGTTCAAAGCGACATTTAAGATAGCAGTAACAATTCATATATTCCTCCAAGATATGCTGGAATATAAAACAAAAAAAAAGTCAAAAGGCTTCTCTCAGATGCTTGAAACGTAAACCCCTTACAAGCTCAACTCTTCCGAACCCACCAACGCCCAGTGTTGCAATAATCTCAAGGTTCTGGAATGGGGATGATGAGGAAAATCTGGCCACCTTCTCCTTCAGCTGAATCATTTCCAGAGAGAGTGCTTTGGACAGCTTCCAGTTAGACATGGACCGCCTGTACAAGAGAAGTGAAACTTTACACACACACACCCCCATAATCAAGAAGGTGTCATGCCATACATAAATTTCACTCCTACGACAGTCTGATTTCTGCTGTAACTATGATTTATAGTTGCCACAAAGGCTATCTCAACTTCTATGGATCAGACTCAGTCCCATGCAGGGAGAAAACAATAGAATATATAAACATAAAACTCACACATACACACACATACACATACACATACACATACACATACACATACACATACACATACACATACACCAGGGAACAGACAAATGCCAAATTGAATCAATGAGAGGTAAAATGGGTATAGTTATGTGGTATTTAAAATGTACTTCTTAGGTTTCTTCTCAGTGTGGAAATTTTTTTAAATTAAAAATATATATACCTCAAAAAAGCTGTTAAACAACCATGAAAAGCAGTCAATGAAAGGGAATAAAACAAGGCAGCCACTTCCTTTGCTGCATGTACAGGAGAATGCCACACTGACAATCTTTCCCACATTTTGCTAGTTTTGTCAGATCTTGAAGCTTTGCATGGCTGAACCAAAAAAACTGCTTTGTGAAATACGAAAAGTACATTTCTTACTTTATGTCTAAGTATTGTTGTTTGGAAATACCCATTTTTTTTCTCTTTTAATAAGGTTTACTGCTCCGGGTTACACATTCATAAATTATTACCACAAAAGGCCTTCAGCATAAAAATTGCAAAAACATATGTGAAGTACTGATTAAATCTTCTAATTTAATTCAAATTTAAGTTTTCTAAGAATTTTGACTATATGGCTTTGATAGCATTATCTAGTGAACATATGCTTAAGCATTCACTCTAAAAAAATGTTTCAGCAATTTTCAAATAATTTTCATTTAACAAAGTAGAGTTTTCTAGTACATAAAGAAAACGAATCACTATCACTACATTTAGAGACCTACCCAACCCCCTCCTCCACATATCCCTGGGCAATAGTTTCTTTACATTTTGAAAAAATTCTAACTATAACCCTGCTCTTTACCTCTAATCAAATATTAATGTCTTTTTGAGCTAAGTCACCAGGCAACATAAAATATCCCTTTTGTAAGTCCCTGGATTAGAACATTTCTCCCTAACGTTCCTACTCATCACCCAAAATAAAGGAGCAGACTATTTATAATAGACTTAGATAATATCCATTCTAGTGGAAGTGGTGTTGTCTTTGTGGAAGAACAATTAAAAAGAACTCTCCAGAATTTTCTAGTGAAGGCACATTAAAAGTTACCACACAGCAAGTCACACCCTCTGTCCCCTTCTTTATTTATCGGCTGCCAGAAGTCAGTTCCAGCTCAGGAAAACATTCCTCCACTTACTTCGCATGTCTTTTTTCATCATCACGGTTCAGGTTTGCCACATATCCTTCAAGGTATTTTTGCAGCTCTTCAAATGTACCAACAGTTTGGTTGAATGTTCTAAATAGATAGAATAAAATAAAATGCTCCGTGCTGATAGTTACCAAGGCAACTTGACATTCTTCTAAGCTCATAAAACACTAGCTGGTTATTTATGACTTTATAAATCATTTTTAAATCATTTATGAGATACTAAAGTTGATATAATATGTAGAAAGGTTATTAAAAGCCATATAAATTGATCCTTTGAGCTTATAAAAGCAAAGCGGCTATTAATGAGAACAGAAAACATTTTTTATAGTTTTCTGCCTGGTATTTAAGGTTTAACAACAATTTTTTTAAGAAGATAGTGGGAAGGGAACAGCCTTACATGATGTGTTTACTGAATTAACAGGTTACAGGGGTTGCAGATTCTTTTAACTTTGCTTAATTAAGTAAAATCGAGAATAAAATTTATCTCTTATCTCATGATAACTCTCTCCATTTCACATTCCTTCATAATTAAATCCAAATCGTTTTACCTTACTTTAGTAGTTCTCTGAGGATTAGCCAACATCTCATTACCTTTCTCATCCTTCCTGGATCACAGGTTCCTCGTGGGCCTGATCTAATCTCTCTGTCTCCAGTCCATGATCATTGGGAATTCTAACACAGTCCTATGCCCTTGAGAAAAATTAATCCCTTTCCCCACCAATGAAAGGCCAACTTTCTTGATTTATTCCAATGCTTCCCTGCTTCTATCTCCAACAATCTATCTTGACTTGTAATTATTAGGGTACTTCTTTTCCCTACTACAAAATAGTATCCTTCTTAAAAGTAAAGACCATGCTTTAATCATCTTTGTAACATTTTAAGTACCTGGTACACAGTAGAATGAAAAGAGTGAGTTTACCTCAAAATACCTAAAACTAATAAGCCAGAGCCACCTCAGTATTGTGCTGTCTCAGCTTACTGCCTCTACCCATTTACTTGACAACCAATCTATATTTACTTTATTAAGCACATATTACATACTGTGCAGAGTATTTTTCCTTTTCCCCTCCAGATCTATTCTCTACTCTTTTCTAGCCTGTTCTATGGGCTGACCTGTGTCGACTGAAGAGTAGTGAGACATAAAACAGGATGGTTATGAATTTTCTAATTTCCAATAGTTGAAATTTTCTGTTAAAAAGGAAACACTCTTACTTTGTTTTATTTTTATTTATTTTATACTTCAGCATTATTTTGCTGGCTATTAAACTAACTGCAGTATTGCTGTAAACAAATCTTATTTTTTAAATAGAGGTGAGACAGGTGCTATAGGTCTCTAGAAATTCTCCACTAACTAATCCTAAAGTCAAGTTTAAACAGCTACAACATTGTTGCTGTGATATTCAAATAGCTTACATTAATTCAGATGCTATAGTCTGAGAAATAACTAATGAGCTTTTTTTGAAATTTGTACCAACGGTCAATGATAGAGATGTGACAAATAGCATTTCCCATTTGTTTAGAGCTCTTGCCATACAAAAGGGTTATTTCATATTTTATCACTTTTAAAAATAGGAAATATAACTCAAACTTTAACTCTCCTTCTTGCACTGTATTCAATCTAAGCATTTGTTAAAATCATGAATTAAGAAAGAAGAAATAAAAAGTCACTGGCTTTCAGCCACTATATTTCATTGCAAGGATGGTGCCCTGTATTCAGCCACCATCTGGTGAGCACTTCCCATATGCCAAGGACTATGTCAAAGGCTGGCACTGCAACCGCAGTGAACAAGTTACATGTTTCTGTATTCATGAAGCTTACAGAAGCGTGGGGAGACAGATGTTAAATAAAGCAATCAAAGTGTTATAATGATATGACAAGGGTATAAAGGCTGCTAGGAGTGCATTATTGTGGGATCTTATTCTAGTCTATAAGTCATAGCTAGGATGATCATATAATTTATCATCCAAGCTGGAATATATTTCAGAGTGAAATGATGTGTCAATATTAAATATGCTGGTGTAATCTGAACTGTCTCAGTAAATCCAAGATGTAAGTAAACACAGTTATATCTGATCATCAGTTTGTCTCACCCATAGAAAAAATTCACATAATTTTTATGTCTCATTGTGCCTAATGCAATATTTTATATATTGCAGACTCTAAATTACACACATGTGAACTAAACATTTTAAAATTATAAACTGGCAAGTAACTTTTAAGCCATGTAAAATTATTGTATCCTCTTTATGGATTATGAATACATGAGATATTGTATAAATATGTGGTGTATGTGATTACAATGAAGGAAAAGGAAATGAATTCCTCCTTTCTATCCTATTTTTAGTCCTAGCATTTTGCATCCATTTATAATATTTTACCACACAGCTAATGCCACTCAGTGCTTGCACATATTTTAAGGAACATATATACAAGACCATCATTATTGATATACTGTACCAGTATATTTTCCATTTGAGAGTTGGCATCCAAAGATTACCTTTATCTGAACACAATTGGCACTTTTCTAGTCCTACGCTTTTGCTTGAGGGTTTTATTTCACCTAGGGGGACTTCGACATTTCCTCTTTGCCTAGAAAAGTCCTGTTAATACTTTAAATCCCTTTTCCACACCTAAAAATTAAAATAAAACCTTAACCACTTTACTGCATACTGATTGCTCTTCTTTTTGAACACATGCTTGGGAGTCAACTGGCATGGTGGAAAGCATGGGGAAATGAGTTAGGAAGCCTGGACAGGGATGGCTCCAACACAGGGAGCACTGTTAGGGAAATTATTTAACCTACCTGGGACTCATTTTGTATCTGTAGAGGAGAGAATTAAAACAACTCTAAGTGATATTAAGAATTATTATTAACATTTCAGGCATGTTAGCATTATTGTGGTCATGCATTACATATAATACTTAGCTTTTAGAAATGCAACTAAAATGTATAGATAAAATAATTTTATGTTGGGAATTTGCTTAAAAATAGTATGGATATAGCAGGAAGTGGTAAAGGGGTATAGATAAGGCATAAATTGATCATTGTTTAACTTGCATTATGGTTTCATGATACCATTCTATTTTTTGATATGTTTACATTTTCCATAATAAAATATATTTTAAATGCTCTAAAATTTTTTCCAGCTCTATATCTCTAGAATCTATGTTCAATAAATGTTCTATTTATTTAGCAGTCAACTATATACTACCTTGTGATATCTGTTGTCATTTTATAATTTTTGTTAATATTTCCTATGAGTATGCTCTATTTCTTTGACTACACTATGACTTTTCTGACATTGGCCTCCCTTTGGTATCACTGAATTTCCTTCATTTTGTCAAGTAGATAACCAATAAATACTGAATTGATTAATGAGAAACCCAAGTGGGCAGATTCAAACATGATTTAAAATGAGTGATGGATATAAAATAAGACTTATTTTGAAGAATAACCTAAGACAGTTAGAGATTAATATTGACACAAATCACTTATGAATTACCACAAACGTTCAATTAAAGTAACTCTGGAAAAATATGTAGCTAATAAATATTTTATGCTTTGAGAGAGGTTTTGTTCAAAAAATTTTTGACTACTAAAGGCATTTTAGAAATAAATTTTGTAATTGTTCACTATATTGTATGGAAGAAATCCATAAGCGAACTAATAAACTTACTTCCCTAGAAGATGCAGAATTTAAATCAGTCTATTGCTGATATTTATGTACAAACTCTGCACACAAAATATTTAGCCTGCCAGCATCTGCCCCTGCCACAGACCAATTCAGATCAGAAGGCCCTGTTCCTTCCCATGAATTTTAATAGAATGTACTTGCAGCTGAGATCGGCCAGTATTTCCAAGTGGTGATGAATGAGAAAACAGATCGGCCTTGGAGTAACAGAAGGCCAAGTCTTCAAAGGTGGCAGTGGCCTGCCTCCTCCAACATCAGTATACTCACTCTCGATCTATAACCAGGCATGCAACATCATTTTCTTCAGCAATAATGTTAGCTGACCTGACATCATCACTGCAAACAAAAATAGGAAATTCAATTTTCACTATAATTAGAAATTAAACATCCACTTTTATTAGGGAATGTACTAACTTTGTATGAAAACACAACCATCACTTAAACCTCCCAAAAACTGCCTTTAAACATCATAATTTATATCTCCCAAAAAAGATTTGAAATACGCCCCAACAGAGGTTATGTACATAAGGAATTCAGAGGAGAAGAAGATAATTGCACTGGGAAAGAGAAGAATAAGTGACAACAAATGTTTATGGAATCTCATTCTGAGCTTTGTGAAAGTCCAAATAAAATAGCTCTCCTCTGATCAAAGGAGAAGTATTCATTAACAAGAAGGCAAAACTGAAATTAACTGATCAGAGAAATGTATTGGAAAAACAGTCAAGTAATTAGCATAAGATAAACCAATCATTAATAAAATAAAAAAGTAATTTCAGTGCCATATCACCCAATTAATTAAATACTAAAATACTTTCATTTCAAAGCGTAAAGTGTATATTTTTCCATTAAAATCTCTGAAATCAGAGCATGTCTTAAAATTGGTAAAATACAATGTAATTAGCAGCATTTTCTTTTACTTAGGAGTATATAATAGGGCAGTGCATCTTATAACTGATAGCTTGCAATTGTATATGATCTAGTGGTTGCAAATTTAATTACCTAGTGAATGCCAATGGGTATCAGGTAAAGTACTTCTTTAGAGACTTTTACTTATATTAGCTTCCTCCCTCTATTAGTTATAAACTAAAAGACACACACAAAAATGGTACATCCACAAGGCACCCCATGCTCTGAGATTCATTTAAGGTGACTTGGGAGTACCAAGCATATCCTGGAGTACACTTTGGGACTCTTCTAGACAACTTCAGCAAAAATGTTATCACACAAAGTATATTTCCTTTATCTTCTCTTAGTAATAGGACAGGAAAAACACTGGCAGCCCACCTCTACTATTTCAAAGAAGACCCCTATCTACCTAGCTCACATTCTGAGACCTTCTGACATAACTCACTGTCCCTCCCAAGTTTACAGGGTCCTTGTTAGAAGATATCAGTGAAAACACTTCAGTTTCATGGACCTTTGAGACAGGAGCAGGTAGTTTGTACTTGTATATGTAAAGGTAGAGAGAGAGATAGAGATGGGGGATGTAGAGCCAGACAGATCTAGAAATAGACATAAACATAGACACAGACACAGACATGATCTTGACTGTGGGCCAACCATTTGATTTGTGAGCTTAGAGAAAGGAAAGGCATATGGTATTCTTTTGCATGTCAGTATCATGATTCTGACTGAGAATATTCTCTGCAAACATTTTACAAGTATTAGATGTATGTAAATACACTTATGTTTCTTTCATAGTAACTGTGTAAGTGCCATAGATTTATTTTCGCACATAAAATTCTGAAAGAACTCCAGGGACTATTTAATGTCAAGTCATGGAAATATACAGAATATAAGGAATACTGAATCATGGTCAGTGGCCCTAAAAGTGATAGCATTAAAAGACACAAAATATAAAATATTTATCTCCAACTTTCCTTCTCATTGATTTTAGCTTAATGCTTTCAAACACCTTTAGGAACTGAGTGTCTATATTAAACATAAATTCCCATGCTTTTTTATAGGAAAACACTATAATTGGCTAGCCACAACATATAGCATAAATTACTTCAGGCTCAGCAAAACTGAATAACATCTTTTCTTTCAAGAGCTATTTTGACTCTATACTGCATTTACAAAGTACTGTGCACTTACAAGCTTCAGCTGTTTTGCTTGAAAGTATGAGAAAACCTATAAGTGTTAAGAACAAAGACATTGAAGTCCTGGATAATAATATTACATTATTATATTGCACGAATGTATATTCTGTTACAAAGAAACAAAAGAAGAATAATTTTCCTAATACTGAAACAAGTTCATTACTAGCTATAAAGTGGTAAAGAAGAATTCAGCTTGTCTTTAAATCCCACTTTTAAATTATTTAAATAATAGCTAAAACTTTATTTTTAGCAGTTGGTTTTCTTTAAAAACTAAGAGATTTATGATTTTTAAAGACTCAAATTTGTCTTCAGGTAATATCTGAACACTTTTTCTTTGCTCTGTACTTATGTAAACCTGATCTACAAACCAGCAGAATTGGGGTTTCATGGGCAAAGGTTAAGAAGATAAATGAACAGGAATACTATTCCTTTTCCAAAATCATACAGTTGAAACAAATGCATTTAGTCATATGCAAATTTTAACTTATTTCTTAAGTAATTCCAAGTATTAATTTGAAAACATAGATAATTTCAATAAAGTGTGTTGCTCTAACTTTAACTTAATATTTTATAAAGTTATTTATATTTAGGAAAATGCATTTGATCAGACTTGAGGTTTTTATGAGTTCCAGGAAATGCAAAGTGTGCCTCAAGCCATTTAATTAGTTTTTAAAAATATTTCTTCCACAAATTAGATCAACAGTAAATAAACTCATACCTCAAGACTGAAGGTTGTGCTAAAAATTTCAAATGTACTATTTCGAGTTGTTTTTAAAACTTGCAAAACGAGCTGATAAAAATTCTTAAGAAAATACTACTTTTGACCTGATGATTTAAAAGCACACAAAATATATACAATTATTTCGTAATTTTTTAAAAGGTCAAAACTCTGAAGTAGGCAATATTTCAAACTTTGGAAATATAAAAATCTGTTTATAAGGATAATTTTTCTATTTTTAATCTTTTCTCAGACACTTTTTTGAAACTAAAAGTTTAATAGAACACCAATTTCATTTTCACCAGCAGACTTAAGATTTTCCAATTATTTCCTCTGCGAATTAGTATACTTATTTCCCACATAAAAAATATCCTAAGAAATCACTTCAAAATATATAATATTAGGATATTTGTTGCCATTAGCTTGGTAGCTCAATTTAACAACTCTAAATGATTTTATATAAAAAATAGTCAAAGCATTTTATCTAAACTATGGCACATAAATTCATGAATTCACCTGATAAGAGCTTTTTCTCCAAAGTATTCTCCTTTCTGCAGTGTTTTTATCAGCTGTGGTTGATCATGGCCTTCTGTACTCTGTGTTACTTTTACCTACACAATGTTAAACAATACAAAGAAAAAGAGACTGAAGGAAAAGGAGAATCTGAACACACATTCATTCAACCAAACCCTCCAGACCTAGATAAACTTGGACAAGGAAAAAGACAATACTTTTGTTTTAATTTTATGGTAATTAGGACAATTACCTACAATCAACCCATTTTGATAGATGTGGGAAATCTTATGGTCCAATATTATCAAATAACTACCCACTGTAAGAGGAAAATTCACCATCTAAACTCCACCTCCTAAAGTTAAATTTTAAATGTGAATCCAGTGATTCCTTCTGAGAGGTCCACAAAGCAAATAATAATGGTCTTGTGGGAACTTTTCTATTTTAAAAGCCTAATCAAGTTGACAAATTAATCAAAAATAAGGTTGAGTATCAGTAGTTCTGAGTCTGGTATCATTAGATTGACTGGCTGAATCCTGTGCACCTCCTAAAACTGAATGCAAAATGTTGATTGAAAAAGGGTCTACAACTTTCATGGGCATCTCAAAGCAATCTGCTGCCCAGAAAGGCTTAAGAACCCCCCACCCAGCAGGGCCAAACAGCAAAAGCCCTGTTTGTGGTTAGAGTTATTCCAATTCAACATGGTAACAAGTGCTGCTTTAGGCTGAATAGAAATTCTGTTTGGCATTTATGTATGTCACAATGAAATAAAATTTTAAAAATAATAAATGCAATTTTTTATTAGCAAGAATTCTTTCAAAGTATGGGGTCTAGGTTGGGAAAAAATGATAGGAAGTAGTTCTGAGTGTTGAAGAGTTTCAGAGGTTTGAAACTATTTTGTCCATGTTTTTCCTTCACTTGGGGCCAAATTCAAAGTTCAACCACAATTGAGTTTACAAATGGCAGTGCCTGACTGACTCCCTGATGATAAACTCTTCCAGAGAAGAGATAACATACATAAAAATCTGCCAGTTTATACACACAGGTACTCAAGAATTGACCCCTCCCTTCAATATTTCACAGATGTTTTTCATCTCTGAGTAACACTGTTGAGTCAACACTGGAACTACTGGCAACATGTTATCCATTCAATATCTAGGTTAAGAAAAAGACTTATTGTACATGTTAATATAAATTTTGCATCAGCATCTAAGTTCACTTGAGTTGTTTTGTATCAATTGAAACTCTGAGCCATATTGGTTCTATAAGCTTGATACCTAATTGTTACTGTCTTCAATTGCTGAATTCATTCTCCACCTACTACTTGTCATATCTGTTGGATGAGAAAATATTCTAGTACTGATCTTGGAATCTGGGGATGATTGAGAATCACATATTCATAGCCAGAAGGGACCTTATAAATAATCCAGCCATCTCATGTACAATTAAGCTAGGTCTACCCCCAAAAAATCAAGTGACCTAAATAACATTACTAAGAAGTGATTATTTCTTAGGGGGTCCTGTGGCCTCCGCTCCAAACCCAGTGTTCAAACAGAATTGCATGGGACTCTACCGGTAGAAGCTCCTTTATCTGTCCAAAATGGAGGACCTATGTTACAATGCAAAGCATAGTTGAGATTATGGCAAACTGATTTAAAATAATCTTTTTGATTTAGTAAGCTTTAATTAACAGTTACCTTTCCTTTTGCCAAAATGAAAAAGGTACTTCCTTCCTCGCCCTCTCTAATGATGTAATCTCCTTTATCATAGTATTCCTGTTGGGATGAGAGAGAAAGAAAATGTTAGATCAAGTGGAGACATACAATAGAAGACATAAAGGAAGCACAACTCCTTTTGTCTTTGAAATGAGTATTTCACACCTGTTTTGGGGTTTGTTTGGTTGTTGTTTTTGCCTATTGTAACTGTAAGCTTTTCTTACACTGCAGTCATAAACTGTAGGAAAGTAAGGAAACTTTTGCTTTATTATCTGCACTTACGTTTTCTTCTTTCACAGAGTAAATTCACCTGGAATACTGAATTTCAGGCATGGGGTCCAAAGACATAAAGAGAAACGAGAGCCAGGCAACATCACCAGCTTTCACCTGCATAATCTAAATATAAACTGTTTGGTGATCAGCAACATTCTAAAAATTGAGTCTGGGGTCTAGAAAAAGAACAAGTGATTATATAATATCCCCAGTGGATATTAGGAAAATTACCCTTAATTTCTAAGTCCTTGAAAAGCAACTTCTCAGAAGATTCTACATTTACAGTAGGTAATGCTGTCATAATACTATATCCAAAGATTTCTCATCATAAAACATTGACATTGGAAATTTTTACATGTAAATTCTATTATTTAATTTAGATTTATTCTCATGAAATCTCAAATTACTGTATATTTCTTTTTATCTGTTAATATCTGTTTCTCTTGTAAATGTTTATATGATTAGAAAATTCTTGAGGAGGGAAAAGTAATCTATCCACCTGTCAGACCAAAAGAGCAACTAAAGATCTCAGAAAACAAAGGATAGATTAAACTGTCCACCTCTACTTTGCTTTAGTTTGATCTTGTCTTAAAGTCACAGAACTAAGATGGATCTCTTAATTATTTATACAAAAAAAAAGTGGCTTCTTTAATTTTTAAAAAGGCATAACTAACCACATAATTGCTCTCTCTTGTTTTTCTTTTAGACTTGAAAATAAATTCCAAACTAAACTACTTTTGTGTCTGTTGTTTTTCAGTACTTTCTTGATCATTTATTCTTAAAACCTATTTACATTTCTGGAATAAATGTCACTCCTAATACTAATAAATACGCCTTTTATTTTCATAATACTATGTACATTTTATAAGACATGTCAACATCTCATGGAAGGAAGTATAATATTTTGGAGTAAAAGTACTTTGAAGCCAAACACATGTATATTCAAATCCCAGTTTACAATCAATTTTACTTTCCTCAACCGATGAAATTAAAGTAACAACACTTATCTTCAAAGATTTAGAAAAGCGCATTAGTTTTCTATTGCTGCTGTAACAACCACAAACTTGGTGGCTTAGAGCCACACCCTTTTAATATTTATAGTTTCTGTGAGTCAGAAAGTCTAGGCACGATGTTGCTCAATTAGGTTTCTCAGTTAGGGTCTCTCAGGATGGAGCTCAAGGTATCAATAAGGCTTATGTCATTCCGGAAGCTCAGGGGAAAATTCACTTTCAAGGTCATTCAGGTTGCTGGAAGGATTCACCTGCAGGATAAGATCCCATTTCCTTACTGACTGACAGTGGGAACTACCCATCAGGTCTCTCCCATTCCTACAGAGAGCCTCTGGATTCTACTTCTGCTGCATCTCTCTGACCCCAACCAGAGATAATTCTATGCTCATGTAACTATACTCAATAGTCATTCACCTAGCCAATTCATGGTAATCTATTTTAAAGTCCCAAACTTTAAGCATACCATTAAAGTCCCTTTTGCCATGTAATATAACATATTCACACATTCCAAGGATGAGAATCTGGATATCTGGAAGGGGGGATGGGGCAGGGAACCATTCTGCCTACCACAATAAGTCAATGAAAGGCAATGTTGTCTGAAATATTAGGAGCATCTGAAATACAGTAAATGCACAATTAATAATTGCCATGCTAAGAAGGAGAATGGTAATGATTTGCTCAGCTGTTTCCTACATCTTCTGGACCTCTATTTCCTTTTCTGTAAAGTTAAGATTGTATTTACTACTACACCTAATGTTTGAGGACTAGTTAAGATGGTGTATCTAAAGTACCTGATGGAATGTTCAGTACACACTAGGTACCCAGTGACTGTTCATCCTGTGAAAGAGGCTGTGAGCTGGTCTTGAAAGTCTTCCAGAGGAATGTATGACTGTCTAGTTAACTTACACTTGCCAGCCTTCCTGCATTACCTATGGCCATGTGATCAACTTTCATCTAAAAGAATCTGAGTGGAAGTGATCTGTGACACTTCCACACCAAGCCCATGCATGCTTCCATGCATGTATCTTTATACTTTTTCCCCAATTATAATGGCATGGCCCACATAAACCTAGAAAACCACATGTTGAAAATGGCAGAGTAGACATCAGCTTGGGTTCCCAAATGACTGTGTGGAGCCAATTGGGACTATCTTCCCTAGACAGTTATGTTAATGAGAGACAAACTTCTGTTTTATTTAAGCAATGATATTTGGCATTTCTTTGCCTCATAGTTTGTTTACTCAAACCCTTCATTCCCTTCCCAATTTTAGCTTTATCACAAACCTTGACTATATGCAGTGTGATTTTGCAGTGGAGATGACTACGACCCCTACAGGATGATCCTGATCCCCCACACAGTCCAGCTGTCTTCACCATGTAGCTAACATTCAATGTTTTTTGCTATAGCTGCTGGGATTGTGTTCCATGTTCCTATTTCAGACAGTCTGCTCTTCAAGCTCCCCTGTTCCCATCACAATTTTAGTCCTCATTACCCACATGGAGCAGAAGAAACACGGAGAATTTCTGAAGTGCTGTTAGGCTGTTCTTCAGTTATTATAAAGCCTTTGATGTGTGCAGAGGTGTGGCTTTAATTCCTGACAACCGAATAACTTCAAAGGGGGGAAAGCTTGAAAGGGGATACTGAGGAAGAACTTTGTTATTTTTTAAGGGACAACCTTACTAGTGGTATTTTTTTCCATGGATGATTCTCTGTCACCCAAAACCATGGGAGGAAGATAAATAATACCTCCCAGTGTGTTGACAGTAACTTCATAGATCGGAAAAGGCTGTGGAAATAGGTCAGACCAAAAATATATAGTGGTAAGTACTGACTGTGATGCTAGACTGCCCAGTGTTTGTCAACTGGAGAGTGCAACCAGTCAAGCCAGGGTGGTCACTGAGACCAAAAAGAGAAATGCAAATAATGTTGTTATTGTCCTTGTGGTTACATTGCAAAGGTGTCCCTTAGAGGACCAAGAAGCCATAGACCCCATCCTGCAGAGCAATGGTTTTCAAGCATTTTTTACCCTCACCAACAGTAAGAAATACATTCTGCATGTATTCCCAATACATACACAAGAGCATGTACACATATTTACACAAAATTGAAACATTTTTCAAAATAATACTTATACTTAATATTGATTTTTTAAATGTTCCTCTAAATTGGTTTCATAACCTAGTAATGAGTTTTAACCCATTTTTACCGTAAACAAAATGCTCATTCTGTGACAATCTAGCAAAATGCTAGAGCCTGAGTACCTGTAAATACAATATATAAAACCAGAAGGAAATTCCAAAGTGACGGAGGACAAAGACAAACAAGGAAGGCAACGACTTCCCTAGAGTCTTTAATTTGCAGCTAGAAATCTTCTTTACAAATATCTTGCAAAAAGCAAATGAAATCTTCATCAAAAAGAAGTATTGGAAGTACTGATGATATACAACCAGATGTGTAGTACACACACCCATGCACATACATCTGTGCATTATGTGACTATGTACTCAAGTATGTTGGTTAAAAAATTGTTTACAGTTAATTATCTATGTTGTTACTAGTTAATCTTTGTTTTCCAAGTACAAGAGTTTAAAACACCTCAGAAATTTTATTTTATTTTATTTTATTTTATTTTTTTTGAGACGGAGTCTCACCGTGTCGCCTGGGCTGGAGTGCAGTGGCCGGATCTCAGCTCACTGCAAGCTCCGCCTCCCGGGTTCACGCCATTCTCCTGCCTCAGCCTCCGGAGTAGCTGGGACTACAGGCGCCCGCCACATCGCCCAGCTAGTTTTTTGTATTTTTTTTTAGTAGAGACGGGGTTTCACCGTGTTAGCCAGGATGGTCTCGATCTCCTGACCTCGTGATCTGCCCGTCTCGGCCTCCCAAAGTGCTGGGATTACAGGCTTGAGCCACCGCGCCCGGCAACACCTCAGAAATTTTAAAGCAAGCACACCTGGATCAGGTGGACCCAGTCAGCCATTCAGGCATGTAGCACCTGATTGGTTATTTTCAAAGAACCAGATACTACAAAATGAAAAACAACAGAAGTTATTCCTATTTGGGTGAGCCAATCACATAGAATTCTATGATTTAAATGTTGAAAGAGCTCATAGAGATATGGCCCACCACTCCATTATTTTGTAGATGAGGAGATGATATGCTAAAGTCCACCACAATTCATTGAGCTGGTAGAGTGACAGAGGCAGAACCACAAGCCCTAATCTCCAGACTTTGGACTAGTGCCCTTTCTACAACACCTGGCTGCCCCACCTTTAGCTCAATGGTTCATGAACGGTAGCAAAATCTACAATTATTTCAACTTTCTTATGACTCTGGATTTAACCATTAAGATGACAGGAAAAAACATCCTGGTTTATGTAAGTGTTGGTAAGGACTACAAGAAAGACTAGAGTTTAAAAAAGTGATTCAAATGTAAAATTCCCAAAGAAAGAGGCAGATGGTTGCAAACTCTAAACATTCATAACTAAACCAGTGCCTCTTAGACTTTAATAAGCATAAAAATCCCACCATTAGAGTGTTAGGTGTGGATTTGGGGGGCCTAACTTGAGTTTCTGATTCAGTAAGTGCGGGGTGGTACCTGGGAATATGCCTTCTCATCAGCACCATGGGCAATCTGTCTAAGTGCAAGGGTGCTTCACACTATACCCTCATCCCAGCCTCATACACCTCAGCTTTGTGAAAGACGGCAGGTTAGAGTCACAGTGCAAAAGGCCAAAGGGTCAAATACCAAAGCACTGTGACTAACAGGTGGCTTTATGATGACTCACAATGTTTGTAGTTCAGAAGGATGTCACAGTTAAATCTCATGCTTAGTGGATTCATCAGCATATGTGGGAGCAGAAACCACTTCCACTCTTATCTTCCATACTGCACAACTGCCCGGTGCATAAGTCACACTGTTATTTTCATTGTCGTTAATCTTACACTCCGTTCTGAATCTATATTGTGCTATTACAGTTCTCATGAGTTAACTCTTCATGAACTCTAGTATGTTGGTGTTATTCTCACCCTCATTTTCTTATCAGAACACAAGAAGAGGCTTAAAGGCAATGGCTGCCTCTATAACTAAACGTTCTGAGTGATTTAAGCTAAAGCAAGAAATGCTATTGAAACATTGCACAATCAGGGCCATTTGTTCTAGGAGTTCAACCATCTTAAGTTTCAACAAACACATCAGATCAACTACTTGGTGATGGGAAATTCTGATTCTCCCTTCCCCACCCCCTGCTACATGCAAAACTCCCAAATCAACTCCTAAACTTCATGACAGATTTAGCTTGTGTTTTTCAAAAATTATGGGGACAGTTTATGGGACAGCTGGTCCTAGAACTCTGGATGCTGTCAAAACTGATACAGTAGTGATTGGCTGTTGTCAGGACCAAGTTGATAGGTCATTAGTCCAAGCTACGCTGGTAAATCACATGCTTTTCTTAGCGCTAAATAGATCCCATTACTCCCTTGTTAATCACTTTCACATTTGAGAATTTTCACACATCACAGAGACACATTTGTTTGCCAGGTATGAATAAAGAGCCCTTTATAAACTGTGCTGCTGTCTGCAAATGCTGAGATACAGTGAATCCTTTCCAGGGTGTTTGAAAAGATGAGTTTTTCAAATTTGAATTGTGTGTTAATTATTACTGGATTTGAGCCCCCATCTATATATTCTGTAGCAATTACCTGTGGCTGCTATAAATATGTCTAATTTACCATTTATTTTAATGATACTAAATTTTGTATTTGCTGTCAACATAGAAATCCCCTCTGGTGAATCTACTCTATTAGTATTATATTAAAAACAGATTTCCTTGGTTAAAAAAAAAAAAAAAAAAAAAAAACTTAGGCATCTCCGAGCTTTAAATAAAAAAAAAAAAAACACCCTTTTAGAAATTAGGATGAATTATTAATTTGTAACATCTGTGATTGGGTTATGTTACAATGGGAGACTCTCAAGAGACCCAGGGTAAGCAATCTTCTTGAAAATGACTTCATATCTGAACCCCCTGGGGGCACAAGGCCAGGCACTGTGTCATCATGGTCTGTCCTTCATAAACTGCTGGATGGGTTCCATGAATTGTAAATGGAAACACTGCTGGTGTCACTTACACTTAAGGATAAAATGGTCCCTACTCCCTGCTTGACAGATATTAGTTACATTGTATATTGTGATTGACAGAGGCATGAATCTGTCAACAATCAGCCTTGCAGAGTTTTTGGGGTTTTTTTCCCTCCCACTGAGAACAGCTTTATAAAAGCTTGAATTCTATATGTGACTCCTTTACTATTCCTTACCTCCTTTAAATTCCATAAAAGCCTTCTGGGTTTCAATAAAACTGACCCCCCAAAGAGTTAAAGAACGTATTTGCTTTGAATTTTAATCTCTGAAATCTGAAGACGTTTTCACAAAATGCATATCGTTAGAATACAAGGTACATGTCGTAAAAGCATTATTCATGAAAAGACTTGACTAGTCTTGGACTAGAACCAACCATCTGGGTGATGCCTAAAATGACTTTTTGAACACATTCCAATATGCCGTTTCCCCCTAGATGTTAAAATAGATAAAGTGCTTCTTAAGTAGAGCTTTTAAAATGTGTTTTTGTGGCCTAGAGTGTTCAAGTAGAAAGTGTTTCACAGCCTGACTCAGAGGCTTGCCACCAAAAGGACCAACATACCCTTTCTCTGCTCCAGGTCTTAATTATGCATCAGTGACTCCTTTATACTATGAAAACTCTGTAAGGGATTGTGATGTTAATTGTAGGAAATAAAATGCTTCTTGAGTAAGGCAGGTTTGTTTTATAAGATATACTAAAAAGATTAAAATATGTAAATCAAATTTCACTTTACACATGCAAATCCAATTTCCTTTTATACATCTAAAGAGTTTAAACCTTTCTCCACCCCTTAAGGCAGCATGAGTTAGCTTAAGGTTTTCATCATAGAAAAGCCTCTTGGTCTCTGTAGACTGGTGCTCTGACATCTTTTTCTTATTTATTTATGGTGTTAATAATATAACTACATTCTAATATCTTCTACTGAAATTTATTTTTTACTTCAAAATTTCTTACCACTTCCAAGCAGTCAATGATCTTGGTTAATTTATCTTCAGGTAAATTCTTCAGCAAGGATACACTTCAAAATTAAAAAGAAACCTTTAATTACCTTCCTGAATTAAGATATAAATATACACATATGCAGGTTCTAAAATCTTTACAAACATTTAAAAATATATAATGGACTTTGATTCTTCCAAAGTAAATGTCCAAATAACTGAAAACACATCAATAACTAAATTTCATATACACTGGAAATTATAGATATATAATCACAGACATGTGCCATAGGCAAATAAATGAAAAATAGTAAGATACCAGATGGGGGGGGAAAATCACATTTTGTCTCTTTGGTAAAAATAAATTTATATTTGTTGTTGGTTTTGAATCGCATTTTGCAATTTGTTCCTCTCCACATCTCAGTATCTCTTTTATTAGTTTGTGCGAGGAGCTCTGCTTCCAGTGGAGAATCAGATTTTTGTCTAAATCCTTATAATTAAGTAAGGACTGAATCCGGGGTTGGGAGGGAACATGGGAATTGACATTGAAATGATCTCTGATTATTAGTCATACTGTACTGTCTTTTAAAATTAATGACAGCCAGAGGCATGGATGAACTTCAAAAATCGGCTAAATCAAGCTACAGGCAAAATTATAAACAACACCAAGGGAATGATCGCTAAACTTCAGAATGCAGATACCCTCAAGGAGAGAAGGAGAAAGAAGCTGGAAATAACATGGGGAAGGACATAAGAACTTCAACAACTGCTTTCTCTTCCTTAGGTTGGGCAGTAGCTTCATGGGCGTTCATTTTGTTATGATGTCTTATAACTTACACATGTACTATATATCACATAGAATATCACATACTTCAAATAAAAATGTAAATGGAAAAAAAAGATACTGTATATTATGAAACAAAGAGGAATGTATTCCCCTAATACATCTCACTATAGATGAAATGGTAAAAGAGTCATCAGAACTTGTTATTAACACAGGCTATCAGGAAATTTTACTTCTGGTCCAAACAGGGATCTATAACATTAGTGAAAATTAACAATTATAAAGCCAGCATGTTTGGAGGTTGGTGGGAAAAGATATACAAGAAAAAATATTTTCTCTGTCTCCCCTCTATGAAGGCAAGAATCAGGTTTATCTTGTTCACCACTAAATCTACAATATTTAGTGCCTGCTAATAAGTATTAGTTAAATGAAGGAAATAACAAAAGGAGGGAAGGAAGGAAGGAATATTCACTAGCAGATCATCTGAGCTTTTTCCACTAAGAACATACTGGACTCCAAGCAAATTAACTGCTATGCCTAGTTCACGTTTTATCTCAGACATTCAAACACAACCCAGGTACACTGGTTTTTTTCAGGTACCTCTTTTTGGCCCTTGCATAAGTGTGGTTTATCAGCTTTAAATGCATCTGTGTTGCTCAGTTGGTGGATTTTGAGATTACCTAGATTCAAGTGGACCCCACAATATGATAGCTAACTCATTGGCTGGCATATAGGTAGAGAACCTGCTTGTCATTATTGCAGCTCTCTGCCAGCAGACATTATTGTCTCTGGGAGGACAAATCAGTAAGATTCTATATGAGAAATCTTATTCAATGTTTATTTAGAGTCTACACTATAAGCTAAGCACTATATGGCCCTAAAATCATTAGCTTTGAAGGATTCTTATACTAGAAAAAATCACCATAAGAAGAACTTTTTTTTTTTTTTTTTTTTTTTTTTTTT
>NW_016811463.1:381229-389823 GCF_001698545.2 Rhinopithecus bieti | reverse complement strand
AAAAAAAAAAAAAAAAAAAAAAAAAAAAAAAAAAAAACAGTAAACAAAGCCTCTAAAATTGATCAAAACCCAAAGCTCTGGATTACCAAACTTTAAATTGGAATCATCTTGATATTCTTGTTAGAAATACAAGCTCCTGGGCTCCACTGCCAGAGATTCTGATTCAGGTTGGGAGTAGAGACCCAGAAGCTGCATTTTTATCAAATACCTCAGCAAGGCTACCGCGTATAACCCAGTCCCAAACGCTGAAAAACATCATATCTATGTAATTCAGAAGGAAACCCAAGTTTGCCGTAAAGTCAATAAAACATAAATCTAAAGAAAAGCAAATAAAGTAATCCCAAAAGTCATTCATGAAAACTCTAATTACTCTAATTCATATTCCTTTTGACATAGATATATTTTTGTTGGTTTAATCAATTTCTCTGGCTTATAATATGGTCAGAATCTCGTTGAGACCAGCTAGAAAGCAAACATTCTGGATGAGCCAAAGGCATGTGTCTATGTAGTAAAACGTAAAGTGGCAATTAAAGCAAATATTGGAATCTGTCACCTTAAAGCCATTGTTTTTGGCAGAACAAACCTTTTATTTTATTTTATTTTAATTTAATTTAATTTTAATTTTCAGGAGACATGTGCAGGACATGCAAGTTTGTTCCATAGATAAACGTGCGCTGTGGTGGTTTGCTGCAACTATCAACCTAACACCTAGGTATTTAGCACCGCATACATTAGCTGTTTATCCTGATGCTCTCTCTCTCCAATCCCTCCCTGTTGGGCTCCAGTGTGTGTTGTTCCCCTCCCTGTGTCCATGTGTTCTCATTGTTCAACTCCCACTTATAAGTGAGAGCATGCAGTGTTTGGTTTTCTGTTCCTGTGTTAGTTTGCTGAGGATAATGGCTTCCAGCTCCATCTATGTCTGTGCAAAGGACATAATCTTGTTCCTTTTTATGGCTATGTAGCATTCCATGATGTATACATATCACATTTTCTTTACCCAGTCTATCACTGATGGTCATTTGGCTTGATTCCATGTCTTTACCATTGTGAACAGTTAAAAGCCATTTTACATTTTATACACAGGTATCCAGAAAAGTTCTTTTTAGCTTAAATTATATAGGTAAGTGCTTCAATATAAATCCCTTAATAGGCATAGCATTTCTATTTTAAGAACATGTAGGGTAAAATGGGAAACAAAAAGACTGGATCAGGGTGCAAACGTGACTGAACTGGATTATCTTTAACATGCCACAACAATCCAAAGATGGAGCATTTCCTCTTTTATTACCTTTCACAGAGGCAGTCCTTGTACAGTTGTATAAAATGGCAAGCTCCCCAAATGTGGTCCACATAGGGATGGAGGACAGCAATTTCTCCCCTTGGAACACCTCTAGTCGACCCTCTTTGAAGTAGAATTTTAAAAAACACACACACAAATAATCAAAATCCATGTAGATACTATAAATTAGAAAAATAAAACAATCATAAAGCACACAAAGTATACAGGTAAGATATTTTATGATTCTCATTATAATATACTGGTTAAAAGTGCAGACCGAAATCACCTCTGCCACTTACTATTAGCTGGGTTGCCTTGAGAAACTTTATCTGTCTGAAGTTCCTCATTGACAATGAGGATTATTATTATTATTATTATTATTATTATTATTATTATTTTACAGTGGTGAGAATGAAGTAAGTTAATCTAGGTAAAGAGTTTAGAACAATGGCTAGTGCATAGTAAATACTGTGTTAGCTATTATTAATATTATTATTTTTACAATGTTCTTTTCCTGAGGCAGTGGATGGCAAGTGTTTTGTTTAAAATTCATTATAAACTATGAGAAATGTAATACATGAAACTATTTTTCTTTTATGAGGAGCTCAACAATCACTGTACGTCTTAAAAACACAGAGCAGTTGTTCACACTGATGGAATGACAACCCGTCATAACCAGTAAGTAGACTGGCCTTGGAATCAGACTGCCTGGTTGTGTCCTGATTCAACTCGTTTTTGCCTATGTGACCTTGAGCAAGTTACTTCATGGTGCCTCAATTGTTATCTAACCTCTCATTTATTTAAATGTAATACATATTAGTTACAAATGAAAATCACTAAGAAGAGTGTTTGGCACTTATCATTACCTAGGCAAAGACTGGAGGAAGGGAGAGGCAGAACTTTGTATCACCTTCACTATTTTTTTTTTTTTTTTTTTTTTTTTTTTGGCTTAGTAGCTTTACTCTTCTTTTGCTTTGAACAAATACAAACAAAACCTTAACCAACTAAAAGCATAAGCAAGAAAGATCTAAGTTCTTAGAGGAAAAATAAAATGGTGGGGCAATGTCTCCTTTCCTTAAAGAATTAGTCTTTCCTTTTCCTAATTCACTGCTAAGGAGCTCTGGATCATCTCTGTCCATCCATCCATTCAGTAAAACTGATCTGAGTACCTATGTTGTGCTGGGAACAGTTCCAAGTGCCAGAGCCATAGAGGGGATAAAAGAGAAAACATACTTAGTCTGATAGAATTTATATTAGCAAGGAAAAAAAAAAAACAACTCAGTTTTGGCTCCAAATCCTACAGGTTAGACATGCAATTTAAAATTTCTCATTAGCTATTCTTTCAAAGCCACTTAGTGGTAGTGTCCAATTGATATCATGAATCTTAAAGCATTTCAAGTTTTTATCTTGAAATTGGTTAAGGCTCATGGTACCTAAGCAATGCTGAAGAATTATATGGAATATCAAAAGTTTAAGCTAAATATGCTTTTACTATTTGCTATTCATGCTATGTTTCATAAAGGGAATATTTTTAATCATCAAATTAATTTGCCCAACCAGATAATTAAACCAGGCAATTCAATCCTTGGGTGACACTGTAAGTATTTCAAATAAGAAACCATCCAATTTTAATTTCCATGTGTGCCATAACCCTGATCTCAATAGCTGTTTTGATACTGACTGCTGTTCAACCTCTTCTCTCCCTGAACTTTTCATTAGAACTACTCGGGAAGGAATGAGTTAGGCTAACATCAGTTTCTCATCCTCTCCCAGGAGGTTTCATAAATATTTGTTGACTTAATGACCCATCTTCTCTTGCTGCAATACTCTAGTGTTGCTAAAGCAGAAGTTAAAATGGCTAAGAGAAAAGTTGCAAGAGGGAAAAGTCGTCCCTAAAAAATTCAAGGCTGGCTAAATTAAGACTATAGCTCATTAATTAAGTAGAATGATTACTTGGGAATGACTGTATAATTTTAAAGCTGCCTACAAAGATATACATGGCAAATAATAATCATAAAATTGGCATGTTCAAATAATCAAAGTATATAAAAACAATCTTTTATATACCATAAATAGAATAATACATGTTTATTAATTTGTTTAGATAGACAACTTCTGCCTCACACTGAAGGCCCCAAAGGAACAAGAATAAAAGCATTACTTAGATTATCAGGAACTACAATGCCAAATAGAAAGCATACTTCCATTCATCATTCCTTCTGGGTAAGCCAGTTTTAACTTTTTTCCCTAAAACTCAAAAAGTTGTGCCAGAATGTGACAAAATGTTCTATAACTTTAATCCCTGTTCACATAATTTTTTGCTGCTATATATAAAAGAGAAAAAAAATTGAGTAGTCATTATAAGATCTATACATTACAAAAATAAAACATTTGCCTATCTAACCATTATAATCTTCCTGACGTGTAAGCATGTTCAAATTACCACAGATGAAGGAAACCATTTAAATGATTCTAAAAACACCAGTTTTAATTGTAAGATGTGTCATTTGATTTGTGTGTTGGTCAAAGGTACCTAAATTACCTTTTAAAATCATTGGTATAAAACCAAAACGTTTTCCAGAGCCACAATAATAATTGTTTTCTTTTTTCCTGGTGCATTATCTTAAAATGTTAACTTCAGCAGCAGTATTTTGAATAAAAACACTTTTGAGTGAGTGGTATTGAGATTAGACGTGCGGATTCTTAAGTCAAATTGCCTAAATGTGCATTTTACCTCCACTGCGTATGAGCTGTTTGGCGTTATCCTCTCTAAGACACAGTCCACATTAGTAACATGGAGAAAATAGAACTTGCCTTACAGGGTTGGTGAGAAGATAAAATGAGATCTCTCTATCAACTGCTCAATAGGATGCCTGATATATAGAAATCTTTCAGCACATATTAAGTACTACCATCATTATGATCAGATCAACAATCCTGCTATTTCATGAATTCAATATGTTATGTTTTCTACAAATAGAGCAACTAGTTTTACGTTTTTATAAATGCCTGCAAAAAATCACAACAGGCAAAATATTTATTATATAATAACTGGAAAAATCTGTGACACCCACCTGCCAGCACAAAGATATGGTTTCCTGGTTCTCCTTGCTTAATAATGTAACTCCCTTGCTGATAGTTTCTCCCATACATGCATTCCACCATGTCTTTGATCTGCTGAGGATCCAGTCTTTTCAGAAACTGATTTTTATTAAGGGCGTCTGTAATGAGCTTCTTCTCACTGTTGTAATGGAAAAGAGATGTTAGTTACAATTAATGAAAATCATGTTTTGCTATGTAGATTTACTTTATTCTGATTCTTGATAATATTATCTACAAACTTACAACTTTCTATCAAGAACAATTTTTTTCTAATGCCACCAAACATTTCATAACTACCACAGCTTACATGAAAAACCTATGAAAATATTTTTGAATATTATTCTGATAGTCATTATGACACCAATATTATTATTGTTCCTAATTGCCATCAACACAAATGTAGCATTTCTCAAGATCCATAGACACACTACTGATGCACACATGATTTTTTAGACGGAAAGCAAATCTCATCGATATACAGGAGTTGCATTTAAGGGAATACAACACAGTCTTCACTCATTGATGTATTCATGTATGCATAGTGCCTATAGTACTAGTTATTTTATATTTTATTTAATCCTCATTACCATATTATGAGATAATGACTATTCCTATTTTAGGAAGAAGTAGGCTTATAGGTAAGAAGCAACTATCTTCATGGGATTTAAAACTAAGTAGATGAATCTGAAGTCTGGGCTGCTTCCATTCCACCCCATTGTCTCTTCTGAGGGAGAAAGCTGCTAAGGGAGAAAGCCCTTGGGCCTTGGTAGGGTTGATCAGACATCGGTGGTGACAGTGACAGTCTAGGTTTGACTAGGTTTTACTCTAGATATGTGTGGACTAGGCAGAACTGACATTTCCAATCTCACAGTCCATTCACTCCTCAAATCCAAGTTCTACTTGTTGATAATCCTATAATGCTCTGCTTTATTTTAGAAAAGACGTAGCTCAAAATAGTTACTCAATCGTCATTAAGATAAATTTAAAATGTTTTAGTTAAAATTATTTATATGTATATTTCATAAAATTATTGTGCTGAAAGAAAAGATGCTCTATGGGCTAAGTCAGAATCTGTACAATATATTTGCTCTTGATCATAAAACTCAGCATGATTTTTTAAATACTTTTCTGTATTTTTCATTCAAACTCTCTCCCAATTACTGTTTGAAAACTGGTGATCTTTTTCTACACAAAAAGTTTTAGAACAAAAGGTAAGACTTCATGAAATTAAATAATTCTTTCATGACCCTTTAGGCTACATGAAGATCTTTGGGCTACATGAAGAAAATAGAATGAAGTCTCGTACAAAGAAATTTCTTCTTCCCCACAGTGACTCAAAGCTATTCAAATTCTTTGAGTGCCTTGAGAAGTTCCATCTAATCTATTACCAAATCTTATCAATCCATTTTAAAAAATATCACTGTGATCCATTTTATTTCCCATTTTCAAGGATGTCACCACAGTCCAAGAACAAATCTTAGGTCTGGACAACTTTAAAAGTTTATTTTCTTGGACTTAAGCTTCTAGCCTATTTTCCCTAAAATTCATCTGTACTATATCATTAGATTATTCTTACTAAAAAAAATTTAAAAATAGATTTCATGCTTATCCAATTTATTTTCATCCACTAAAGCCAACTCACTTAACATATATCGAGAACGTATCTTTGCTAGGTAATCCTCCTAGTACAACTGGTAGAACTGTGAACAATATCAAGAAGCTCCAGCTTTCACAGGCTTTATATGTTAGTATAATATTCTAGTTAGTGTTTCCTCAATGCCCACATATACCAATTTTCCAAAGTATGTTCCAAGAACACTGTTTCTTTATAAGCAAAGTGTGCTGCGTTGAAGCAACTTTGGAAATATACAATGCACACTTTAAAGATTCAAAGAGGTTTTGCTGTAAACAAATCTCTTTAAACCAGTATTTCTCAAGCTTCAATGTCCTTTTTATTTATTTCTTTTTTGGTTTAACTTCATTCATTCAATATCCAACATTCCATGGAAGTACTCAAAAAGACTCTTTTGCCCATAGAAAAAAATTAATATCCTACAACCTGGTATTTGCCATTTTCTACAACGTGGCTCCAATCTATCCATTTAGTACTTACTCCCGAAACAAACTTTTTATTATAGATAAACTGGTATCTTTATCATCCCCTGTATCTTTGAACTTTGCCTTAAGAGATGGAACATGTTTTCTTTTGTGACTTAACTTACTTTTTACTCCTCAACCTTTCCAAACCTTATACATCCACCAAGAAATCCCTCATGATTTTAAATTGGATGATTTTAAATGGATGCTGTAGTTTACACAATCCTTTCTTTCTCCTCTGAATTCCTAGAGTACTTATATTCACATCTGTTCTGCTTTTAAAATGGCATTAAGCACTTACTTAGGACATAAAAATTAATCAAACATGACCCATGGTCTCAAAAAGTTTCCAGACTTTTATAACTTAGTGTATAAACATACTGTAATAGTCTCTAACTAGTAAAATTATCGCTATGAATTTTTCTCAAAAGTACATTATAAATTTAAAACGGCTTATTTTAAAAATCTGATATGTTTCAGCCAGGCATGGTGGCTCACGCCTGTAATCCCAGCACTTTGGGAAGCCAAGGCAGGCGGATCATGAGGTCAGGAGGTGGAGACCATCCTGGCTAACATGGTGAAACCCCGTCTCTACTAAAAATACAAAAAAAATTTAGCCAGGCATGGTGGTGGGCGCCTTGTAGTCCCAGCTACTCGGGAGGCTGAGGCAGGAGAATGGCATGAACCTAGGAGGTGGAGGTGGCAGTGAGCCGAGATCACGCCACCGCACTCCAGCCTGAGCGATAGAGACTCTGTCTCAAAAAAAAAAAAAAAAAAAAAAAAAAAAAGAATGTAAACTTTGCAACTCCTTCTACAACTATGATAGACCAGCTATCATCAGCATAACTCTTCCTGCTCCCACAAAACAACTGTGAAAGCTGATTAGATAGATAGATAATCTCTTGGAAGTATTAAAGATCTATCAACATAGCAACAACTTAGAGTCATGATCTACAAGAGAACATGAGGCAGACAGTCTCCTCTGCATTTCCTTCAAGGCATCTCCTGCTTTTCATGCAGCTACTGAACACAGTCTTGGCCATCTCAAAGACAAAAGTTCATGTTCAAAGCATACCATGAAGTGAAATGATAGGATGCTTCATTCTTACTCCTAGGCTGCAGCCCTTCAGATGTCCCATCTGAAATCCTGGGTGTCTACCTGGGATTCTGGTAAACACCCAGGATTTCAGATGGGACATCTGAAGGGCTGCAGCCTAAGAGTAAGAACTAAGCAAAATAGGCTAGCTCTCAAAAACACTGAAAAGCAGCTACCAAATAAACAAAACACTATTTTGGTTACAACTATCTGCCACTAGATTAACTGCCTACCAGAAGCAAAAGTAAATATTCTCCATAGAAGTTCACAAAATCTGGACACTCAAATTTTCTCCACAGTTTTTAAAATAGCGAATATTTGTCATGACATCAGAAGTTACCAGGCATACTAAGAGAAAAGGCCAAATGACTGAGGACAGAGAGAAAAGAGACAATAGAAACAGAACCATAGTAGATCAATATATTGCAGTTATCAGGTGCAACTTTAACTATAAGCAATATGCTTTCAGGACAAACGGAGATGTCAGTAGAAAATGTGAATCTTTAAAGAAATCAAATGGAAATTCTAAAACTGAAGAACACAATATCTGAAACTTGAAACTAAAAAGATCAGCTGGGACCCTGAAGAAAGAGAAATAATTGAGCTGAAACAATATATGAAGGAATCATATTTAAGAGTTAGCTTAAATCAGGCAGGGTGCAGTGTCTCACACCTGTAATCTCAGCACTCTGGGAGACTGAGGTCGGCAGATTACGAGATCAAGAAATCGAGACCATCCTGGCCAATATGGTGAAACCCTGTCTCTACTAAAAATACAAAAATTAGCTGGGCCTGGTGGTGCATGCCTGTAGTCCCAGCTACTCTGGAGGCTGAGGCAGGAGAATCGCTTGAACCCGGGAGGCAGAGGTTGCATTGAGCCAAGATTGTGCCACAGCACTCCAGCCTGGCAACAGAGCAAGACTCTGTCTCAAGGAAAGAAAAGAAAAGAAAAGAAAAGAAAAGAAAAGAAAAGAAAAGAAAAGAAAAGAAAAGAAAAGAAAAGAAAAGAAAAGAAAAGAA
>NW_016811463.1:371584-378626 GCF_001698545.2 Rhinopithecus bieti | reverse complement strand
GGGCGCCTGTAGTCCCAGCTACTCGGGAGGCTGAGGCAGGAGAATGGCGTGAACCCGGGAGGCGGAGCTTGCAGTGAGCTGAGATCTGGCCACTGCACTCCAGTCCGGGCGACAGAGCGAGACTCCACCTAAAAAAAAAAAAAAAAAAAGAAAAAAAAAGGAAGGAAGAAAATAACACAATGACAGCAGAAAACAGGAAAAAAAAAGTATAGAAGTATAATGAAGAGAATCAACACAGTCCAAAATAATTTCTTTGAAAAGAATAATAAAATGATAATTCACAACAAGACAGGACTTGGGGAGTAAGAGAGGAAGGAGATATAATTACTATTATTAGAAATAAGAAGGAGACATCACTATGGATATTACAGATATAAAAAGAGAAATGAGTAGTATGAACAACTTTACAGTTAAAAATTAAACTGCATTCTTGCCAAAACAGTTGTTCATACTATATAGTCCAGCATCAAGCAATTAAAATAAAATTTTAAAACGACATCATTGAAAATAGCTTCAAAAACATCGAGTATGGAAAACTGTGATAAAATGAAAAAAAATTCTAGAAAAATAAACCACCAAATCTGAGACAAGAAGAAATAGAAAATCTGATTAGCAATAAAGAAACTAAATCAAATATAAAAACTATCCCACCCAAAAAAGTCTAAACCCAGATGACCTTATTATTAAGCCTTATAGATATTCAAAGAAAAATTAATATTAAATTTATATAATATTTTCCAGAAAACAGGAAAGATGAATTTTTCCCAATTCATGTTATAGTGCCAGAATAGCCTGATAAGGAGTTATATTACAAAAAAGAAAAATGAAATCTAATATCCCTAATGAACAGAGGGACAAAAGTAAAAAACAAAACAAACAAGCAAAGTATAAAAAATAAATATTCTTAATTAGATTGAACATTAATTAACATAATTATCAACATGAAAAGAATAAAGGAGAAAAATGTAGAAATATAGTAGGATGCAGAAAGAGTATTTGGTAAAATTAAACACCTGTAATACTTTTTGAATTAAGTAATACTTTTGACAAATTAAATATAGAGGAAAATCTCCTTAATCTGATAAAATACATATATAAAACAAAACAAAAACACATCATATTACATCGTGAAACATTGAAAGCTTTCCTACAGACATCAGAAATGGGACACTTCAATCCTGAATCAAAAGTCTGAGCAAATTTAACAAAGGGAGAAAGAAAAGAACAAAAGAAGAAAATAAAATAAGAAAATAAAATACATAAACGTAGAAAAGAAAAAATTAAACTGCATTCTTTCCAAAAGATATGATTGCATATGTGAAAAATTCAAAAGAAAATACAGGTAAACCACCAATATCAACAGGTGATTTCAACAATCTCACTTGATACAAAGTCACTATACAAATTTAATTGTATTTCTATATTCTAGTATTAAGCAATTAATAATAAAAACTTTTAAATAATTTAAAATAGTATCAACTATGAAAGATTATATCTAACAAAGATAAGTAAGATGTCTACACAGAATACAAAATACTATTAAAAGAGTGAGAGAAAACCTAACTAAATGGAAGAATATACCATGGTCATAGATTAGAACACTACATTTTTAATTATGTTAATTACATTCAAGTTGATCAGGTTCAATGAAATCCCAATCAATGCTCTAAATTTAAAAATTTATGAAAATTGAGAAGCTGATACTAAACTTCTTATAGTCGTAAAAAGGCCCAAGACTAGTTTCACAACATTGAAGAATAACAAAATTGCAACACTTAAAGTAATGGATATCAAAAATTACTATGAAAGAAAATAATTAAGAGAATATATATATACTACTGGCACAACAATGGATAAAAAGACTTTTGGGGAGTGACTGACAAAATGGCCAAATAGGAACAGCTCCAGTCTGCAGCTTCCAGCAAGATCAATGCAGAAGGTGAGTGATTTCTGCATTTCCAACTGAGGTACCTGGCTAATCTCACTGGGATGGTTAGAGAGTGGGTACAGCCCACGGAGGGCAAGCTGAGCAGGGTAAGGCATCGCCTCACCCAGGAAGGACAAGGGGTTGAGGAACTTCTGCCCTTAGCCAAGGTAAGCCATGAGGGACTGCACCATGAGGAATAGTGCACTCAGGCCCAGATACTACACTTTTCTCATGGTCTTCTCAACCTGCAGACCAGGAGATTCCCTTGGGTGTATATGATACCAGGGACCTTTGTTTCAAGCACAAAACTGGGTAGCCATTTGGACAGACACTGAGCTAACTGCAGGAGTTTTATTTTTATTTTCATACCCCCGTGGTGCCTGGAATGCCAGCGAGACAGAATCGTTCACTCCCCTGAAAACGGGGTTGAAGCCAGGGAGCCGAGCGGTCTAGCTCAGTGGATCCCACCCCCATGGAGCTCAGCAAGCTAAGATCCACTGGTTTGAAATTCTCACTACTAGCACAGCAGTATGAAGTCAACCTGGAACACTTGAGCTTGGTGGGGGAAGGGGTGTCCGCCATTACTGAGGCTTGAGTAGGCGGTTTTCCCCTCATAGTGAAAACAAAGCTGGAGGGAAGTTCAAACTGGGTGGAGCCCACCACAGCTCTGCAAAGATGCTATGGCCAGACAGCCTCTCTAGATTCCCCTTCTCTGGGCAAGCCATCTCTGAGTGAAAGGCAGCAGCCCCAGGCATCAGTTAATAGATAAAACTCCCATCTCCCTGGAACAGAGCACCTGGGGGAAGGGGCAGCAGTAAGCGCAGCTTTGGCAGATTTAAATGATCCTGCCTGCTGGCTCTGAAGACAGCAGGAAATCTCCCAGCTCAGAGTTCCAGTTCTGCTAGGGGACAGACCGCCTCCTCAAGTGGGTCCCTGAACTCCCATGCGTCCTGACTGGGAGACACCTCCCAGCAGGGGTCAACAGACATCTCATACAGGAGAGCTCCAGCTGGCATCTGGCAGGTGCGCCTCTGGGACGAAGCTTCCAGAAGAAAAACAGGCAGCAATCTTTGCTGTTCTGCATCTTCCACTGGTGATACCCACACAAACAGGGTCTGGAGTGAACCTCCAGTAAACTCCAGCAGACATGCAGCAGAGGGGCCTATTAGAAGGAAAACTAACAAACGGAAAGTAATAGCATCACCATCAACAAAAAGGATGCCCACACAGAAGCCCCATCTGAAGGTCACCAACATCAAAGACCAAAGTATATAAATGTATGAAGTTGAGAAAAAAACAGTACAAAAAGGCTGAAAATTCCAAAAACCAGAATGCCTCTTCTCCTCCAAAGGATCACAACTCCTCGACAGCAAGGGAAGAAAACTGGACAGAGAATGAGTTTGATGAATTGACAGAAGTAGGTTTAAGAAGGTGGGTAATAACAAACTCCTCTGTGATAAAGGAGCATGTTCTAACCCAATGCAAGGAAACTAGGCATGTTTAAATAGGTTAGAGAAATTGCTAACTAGAATAATCAGTTTAGAGAAGAACATAAATGACCTGATGGAGCTTAAAAACACAGCAAGAGAACTTCGAGAAGTATACACAAGTATCAATAGTTGAATCAATCAAGTGGAAGAAATGATATCAGAGACTGAAGATCAACTTAATGAAATAAATAGTGAAGACAAGATAAGAGAAAAAAGAATGAAAAGGAACAAACAAAGCCTCCAAGAAATATGGGACCATGTGAAAAGACCAAATCTACGTCTGAGTAGTGTACCTGAAAGTGATGGGGAGAATGGAACCAAGTTGGAAAACACTCTTCAGGATATTATCCAGAACTTCCCCAATCTAGCAAGACAGGACAACAATCAAATTCAGGAAATACACAGACCACCACAAAGATACTTCTCAAGAAGAGCAACCCCAAGAAACATAATCATCAGATTCACCAAAGTCGAAATGAAGAAAAAATGTTAAGGGCAGCCAAAGAGAAAGGTTGGGTTACCCACAAAGAGAACCCCATCAGACTAAGTGGGGCATTTAGCCCATTTACATCTAAGCCAGAAGAGAGTGGGGACCAATATTCAACATTCTCAAAGAAAAGAATTTTCAAGCCAGAATTTCATATCCAGCCAAACCAAGCTTCATAAGCAAAGGAGGAATAAAATCCTTTACAAACAAGCAAATGGTGAAAGATTTTGTCACCACCAGGTCTGCCTTACAAGAACTCCTGAAGGAAGCACTAAATATGGAAAGGAGAAACCAGTACCAGCCACTGCAAAAACATACCAAATTGTAAAGACCATCAACACTATGAACAAACCACATCAACTAATGGGCAAAATAACCAGCTAGCATCATGACAGGATCAAATTTACACATAATAATATTAACCTTAAATGTAAATGTGCTAAATGCCCCCACTTAAAAGACACAGACTGGTGAATTGGATAAAGAGTCAAGACCCACTGGGGTGCTGTGTTCAGGAGACCCATCTCACATGCAAACACAAACACAGGCTCAAAAACAGGGATAGTGGAATATTTAGCAAGCAAATGGAAAGCCACAAAAAGCAAGAGTTGCAATCCTAGTCTCTGATAAAACAGACTTTAAATCTACGAAGATCAAAAAAGACAAAGAAGGGCATTACATAATGGTAAAGGGATCAATGCAACAAAAAGAGCTAATTATCCTCAATATATATGCACCCAATACAGGAGCACCGAGATCCATAAAGCAAGTTATTAGAGACCTACAAAAAGACTTAGCCTCCCGCACAATAATAGTGGGAGACTTCAACACCCCACTGTCAATATTAGACAGATCAACAAGACAGAAAAATAACAAGGATATTCAGCACTTGATTCAGCTCTGGATCAAGTAGACCTAAGAGACCTCTAGAGAACTCCACCCCAAACCAACAGAATATACATTCTTCTCAGCACCACATCACACTTATTCTAAAATCAACCACATAATTGGAAATAAAACACTCCTCAGCAAATGCAAAAGAAAGGAAATCATTAAAAAAAAAAAACAAAAAAACAAAAAAACAAAAAAAAAACCAGACTCTCAGACCACAGTGCAAACAAATTAGAACTCAGGAATAAGAAAATCACTCAAAACTACACAACTATATGGAAACTGAACAACCTGCTCCTGAATGACTACTGGGTAAATAACGAAATAAATGCAGAAATAAATAAGTTCTTGGAAACCAATGAGAACAAAGACACAATGCACCAGAATTTCTTGGACACTGCTAAAGCAGTGTTTAGAGGGAAATTTATAGCACTAAATGCCCAAGGAGAACGTGGGAAAGATCTAAAATCAACACCCTAACATCACAATTAAAAGAACTAGAGAAGCAAGAGCAAACAAACTCAAAAGCTAGCAGAACAAGAGAAATTACTGAGATCAGAACAGAACTGAAGGAGACAGAGACATGAAAAACCCTTAAAAAAAAAAGGTAAATGAATCCAGAAGCTGGTTTTTTGGAAAGATTAACAAAATAGATAGACCCTTAGCCAGACTAATAAATAAGAAAAGAAAGAAGAATCCACCAGATGAAATAAAAAAATGATAAAGAGGATATCGTCACTGATCCCACATAAATACAAACTACTATCAGAGAATACTGTAAACACCTCTACTCAAATAAACTAGAAAATCTAGAAGAAATGGATAAATTCCTGGACACATAAACCCTCCCAAGTTAGACCAGGAACAATTCAAATGCCTGAATAGACCAACAACAAGTTCAGAAATTGAGGCAGTAATTAATAGCCTACCGACCAAAAAAAGCCCAGAACCAGACAGATTCACAGTCAAATTCTACCAGAGGTACAAAGATGAGTTGATACCATTCCTTCTGAAACTATTCCAAACAATAAAAAAAGAGGGACTCCTCCCTAACTCATTTTATGAGGTCAGCATCATCCTGATACCAAAACCTAGCAGACACACCACAAAAACAGAAAATTTCAGGCCAATATCCCTAATGAACATCGATGCAAAAATCCTCAATAAAATACTTGGAAACCGAATCCAGCAGCACATCAAAGAGCTTATCCACTAGGATCAAGTCAGCTTCATCCCTGGGATGCAAGGCTGGTTCAACATACACAAATTTAAAAAACGTAATCCATTACATAAACAGAACCAATGACAAAAACCACACGATTATCTCAATAGATGCAGAAAAGGACTTCAACAAAATTCAACACCCCTACATGCTAAAAACTCTCAATAAACTAGGTGTTGATGGAATGTATCTCAAAATAATAAGGGCTATTTATGACAGATCCACAGCCAATATCATACTGAATGGGCAAAATCTGGAATCATTCCCTTTAAAATCTGGCGCAAGTCAAGGCTGTGTTCTCTCACCACTCCTATTCAATATAGTATTGGAAGTTGTGCCCAGGGCAATCAGGCAAGAGAAAATAAATAAAGGGTATTCAAATAGGAAAAGAGGACATCAAATTGTCCCTGCTTGCAGATGACATGATTGTATATTTAGAAAACCCCATCGTCTCAGCCCCAAATCGCCTTAAGCTGATAAGCACCTTCAGCAAATCTCAGGGCATAAAATCAATGTGCAAAAATCACAAGCATTCTTATACACCAGTAACAGACAAGCAGACAGCCAAATTATGAGTGAACTCCCATTCACAATTGCTACAAAGAGAATAAAATACCAAGGAATACAACTTACAAGGGATGTCAAGGACCTCTTCATGGAGAACTACAAACCACTCTGCAAGGAAATAAGAGAGGACACAAACAAATGGAAAAACATTCCATGCTCATGTATAGGAAGAATCAATATTGTGAAAACGGCCATACTGCCCAAAGTAATTTATAGATTCAATGCTATCCCATCAAGCTACCTTTGATTTCCATCACAGAATTAGAAAACCCTACTTTAAATTTCATATGGAACCAAAAAAGAGCCAGTATAGCCAAAATAATCCTAAGCAAAAAGAACAAAACTGAAGGCATCATGCTACCTGACTTCAAACTACTCTACATGGCTACATTAACCAAAATAGTATGGTACTGGTACCAAAACAGATATACAGACCAATGGAACAGAACAGAGGCCAC
>NW_016811463.1:361283-371276 GCF_001698545.2 Rhinopithecus bieti | reverse complement strand
AATGTATATTCTGTTGATTTGGGGTGGAGAGTTCTGTAGATGTCTATTAGGTCTGCTTGGTGCAGAGCTGAGTCCAATTCCTGAATATCCTTGTTAACTTTCTGTCTCATTGATCTATCTAAATGTTGACAGTGGGGTGTTAAAATCTCCCATTATTATTGTGTGGGAGTCTAAGTCTCTTTGTAGGTCTCTAAGGACTTGCTTTATGAATCTGGGTGCTCCTGTGTTGGGTACATATATATTTAGGATAGTTAGCTCTTCTTGAATTGATTCCTTTACCATTATGTAATGGCTTTCTTTGTCTCTTTTGATCTTTTTTGGTTTAAAGTCTGTTTTATCAGAGACTAGGATTGCAACCCTGCCTTTTCTTGTTTTCCATTTGCTTGGTAGATCTTCCTCCATCCCTTTATTTTGAGCCTATGTGTGTCTCTGCATGTGAAATGGGTCTCCTGAATACAGCACACTGATGGGTCTTGATGCTTTATCCAATTTGCCAGTCTGTGTTCGAGTGTGGGGACCAATATTCAACATTCTCAAAGAAAAGAATTTTCAAGCCAGAATTTCATATCCAGCCAAACCAAGCTTCATAAGCAAAGGAGGAATAAAATCCTTTACAAACAAGCAAATGGTGAAAGATTTTGTCACCACCAGGTCTGCCTTACAAGAACTCCTGAAGGAAGCACTAAATATGGAAAGGAGAAACCAGTACCAGCCACTGCAAAACATACCAAATTGTAAAGACCATCAACACTATGAACAAACCACATCAACTAATGGGCAAAATAACCAGCTAGCATCATGACAGGATCAAATTTACACATAATAATATTAACCTTAAATGTAAATGTGCTAAATGCCCCACTTAAAAGACACAGACTGGTGAATTGGATAAAGAGTCAAGACCCACTGGGGTGCTGTGTTCAGGAGACCCATCTCACATGCAAACACAAACACAGGCTCAAAACAGGGATAGTGGAATATTTAGCAAGCAAATGGAAAGCCACAAAAGCAAGAGTTGCAATCCTAGTCTCTGATAAAACAGACTTTAAATCTACGAAGATCAAAAAAGACAAAGAAGGGCATTACATAATGGTAAAGGGATCAATGCAACAAAAGAGCTAATTATCCTCAATATATATGCACCCAATACAGGAGCACCGAGATCCATAAAGCAAGTTATTAGAGACCTACAAAAGACTTAGCCTCCCGCACAATAATAGTGGGAGACTTCAACACCCCACTGTCAATATTAGACAGATCAACAAGACAGAAAATAACAAGGATATTCAGCACTTGATTCAGCTCTGGATCAAGTAGACCTAAGAGACCTCTAGAGAACTCCACCCCAAACCAACAGAATATACATTCTTCTCAGCACCACATCACACTTATTCTAAAATCAACCACATAATTGGAAATAAAACACTCCTCAGCAAATGCAAAAGAAAGGAAATCATTAAAAAAAAAAACAAAAAAACAAAAAAACAAAAAAAAAACCAGACTCTCAGACCACAGTGCAAACAAATTAGAACTCAGGAATAAGAAAATCACTCAAAACTACACAACTATATGGAAACTGAACAACCTGCTCCTGAATGACTACTGGGTAAATAACGAAATAAATGCAGAAATAAATAAGTTCTTGGAAACCAATGAGAACAAAGACACAATGCACCAGAATTTCTTGGACACTGCTAAAGCAGTGTTTAGAGGGAAATTTATAGCACTAAATGCCCAAGGAGAACGTGGGAAAGATCTAAAATCAACACCCTAACATCACAATTAAAAGAACTAGAGAAGCAAGAGCAAACAAACTCAAAAGCTAGCAGAACAAGAGAAATTACTGAGATCAGAACAGAACTGAAGGAGACAGAGACATGAAAACCCTTAAAAAAAAAAGGTAAATGAATCCAGAAGCTGGTTTTTTGGAAAGATTAACAAAATAGATAGACCCTTAGCCAGACTAATAAATAAGAAAAGAAAGAAGAATCCACCAGATGAAATAAAAAAATGATAAAGAGGATATCGTCACTGATCCCACATAAATACAAACTACTATCAGAGAATACTGTAAACACCTCTACTCAAATAAACTAGAAAATCTAGAAGAAATGGATAAATTCCTGGACACATAAACCCTCCCAAGTTAGACCAGGAACAATTCAAATGCCTGAATAGACCAACAACAAGTTCAGAAATTGAGGCAGTAATTAATAGCCTACCGACCAAAAAAAGCCCAGAACCAGACAGATTCACAGTCAAATTCTACCAGAGGTACAAAGATGAGTTGATACCATTCCTTCTGAAACTATTCCAAACAATAAAAAAAGAGGGACTCCTCCCTAACTCATTTTATGAGGTCAGCATCATCCTGATACCAAAACCTAGCAGACACACCACAAAACAGAAAATTTCAGGCCAATATCCCTAATGAACATCGATGCAAAATCCTCAATAAAATACTTGGAAACCGAATCCAGCAGCACATCAAAGAGCTTATCCACTAGGATCAAGTCAGCTTCATCCCTGGGATGCAAGGCTGGTTCAACATACACAAATTTAAAAAACGTAATCCATTACATAAACAGAACCAATGACAAAACCACACGATTATCTCAATAGATGCAGAAAAGGACTTCAACAAAATTCAACACCCCTACATGCTAAAACTCTCAATAAACTAGGTGTTGATGGAATGTATCTCAAAATAATAAGGGCTATTTATGACAGATCCACAGCCAATATCATACTGAATGGGCAAAATCTGGAATCATTCCCTTTAAAATCTGGCGCAAGTCAAGGCTGTGTTCTCTCACCACTCCTATTCAATATAGTATTGGAAGTTGTGCCCAGGGCAATCAGGCAAGAGAAAATAAATAAAGGGTATTCAAATAGGAAAAGAGGACATCAAATTGTCCCTGCTTGCAGATGACATGATTGTATATTTAGAAAACCCCATCGTCTCAGCCCCAAATCGCCTTAAGCTGATAAGCACCTTCAGCAAATCTCAGGGCATAAAATCAATGTGCAAAATCACAAGCATTCTTATACACCAGTAACAGACAAGCAGACAGCCAAATTATGAGTGAACTCCCATTCACAATTGCTACAAAGAGAATAAAATACCAAGGAATACAACTTACAAGGGATGTCAAGGACCTCTTCATGGAGAACTACAAACCACTCTGCAAGGAAATAAGAGAGGACACAAACAAATGGAAAACATTCCATGCTCATGTATAGGAAGAATCAATATTGTGAAAACGGCCATACTGCCCAAAGTAATTTATAGATTCAATGCTATCCCATCAAGCTACCTTTGATTTCCATCACAGAATTAGAAAACCCTACTTTAAATTTCATATGGAACCAAAAAAGAGCCAGTATAGCCAAAATAATCCTAAGCAAAAGAACAAAACTGAAGGCATCATGCTACCTGACTTCAAACTACTCTACATGGCTACATTAACCAAAATAGTATGGTACTGGTACCAAAACAGATATACAGACCAATGGAACAGAACAGAGGCCACAGAAATAACACCACACATCTACAACCATCTGATCTTTGACAAACCTGACACAAACAAGCAATCAAGAAAGGATTCCCTATTTAATAAATGGTGTTGGGAAAACTGGCTAGTCATATGCTGAAAACTGAAACTGGACCCCTTCCTTACAACTTATACAAAAATTAACTCAAGATGGATTAAAGACCTAAACATAAGACCTAAAACCATAAAAACCCTAGAAGAAAACCTAGGCAATACCCCATTCAGGACATAGGCATAAGCAAAGACTTCATGACTAAAACACCAAAAGCAATGATAACAAAAGCCAAAATTGACAAATGGGATCTGATTAAACTAAAGAGCTTCTGCACAGCAAAAGAAAATATCATCAGAATGAACAGGCAACCTACAGAATGGGATAAAAATTTTGCAATCTTTCTATTTGACAAAGGGCTAATATTCCAGAATCCCCAAAGAACTGAAACAAACTTACAAGAAATAAAAACTCCATCAAAAAGTGGGCAAAAGATATGAATAGACACTTCTGAAAACAAGACATTTATGCAGCCAACAGACATGAAAAAAAAAAAAAGCTCATTATCACTGGTCATTAGAAAAATGCAAATCAAAACCACAATGAGATGCCATCTCATGCCAGTTAGAATGGCAATCATTAAAAAGTCAGGAAACAACAGATCCTGTAGAGGATGTGGAGAAATAGGAACACTTTTACACTGTCAGTGGGAGTGTAAATTAATTCAACCACTGTGGAAGACAGTGTGGTGATTCCTCAAGGATCGAGAACCAGAGATACCATTTGACCCAGCCATCCCATTACTGGGTGTATACCCAAAGGATTATAAATCATTTTACTGTAAAGACACATGCACACCTATGTTTATTGCAGCACTGTTCGCAATAGCAAAGACTTGGAACCAACCCAAATGCCCATCAATGATAAACTGGATAAAGAAAATGTGGCACATATATACCATGGAATACTATGCAACCATAAAAAAAGATGAGCTCATGTCCCTTGCAGGGACATGGATGAAGCTGGAAACCATCGTTCTCAGCAAACTAACACAGGAACAGAGAAACAAAACACCACATGTTCTCACTCATAAGTGGGAGTTGAACAATGAGAACACATGGACACAGGGAGGGGAACATCACACACCGGGGCCTGTCAGGCAGTCAGGGGCTGGGGAAGGGATAGCAATAGGAGAAATACCTAATGTAGATGACAGGTTGATGGGTGCAGCAAACCACCATGGCACGTGTATACCTATGTAACAAACCTGCACCTTCTGCACATGTATCCCAGAACTTAAAGTATAATATTAATAATAAAAATTTAAAAAGACTTGTGGGACAGAAAAGAAAACTCAAAAATGGACCTACACACTCATAGATTCCTGATTTATGACCACAGTTGTACTACAGAGCTATGGGAGATAAACAGACCTCAATAGAAAATATATACATGAAAAAGTGCTCACCATTGTTAATTATCAAGGAAAAGAAAACTAAAAGGACATTGAGATACCACAAAATATCCAGTAGAATGGCCAAAATGAAAAAGACTGACTGAATGCTGTTGCACATGTGAAGTAATTTAATACACATATGTGTTGGTGGGAGTACATATTTGTTTAATCACTTTGGAAAATTATTTGGCCATCTATATTAAACTTGGATATAATGTATTACCCAGTAACTTCACTCCTAGGTTTATACCCATCGTAATTCATATACATTACAAGACATGCACAGAAATGTTCATGGCAGCATTATTCATAACTGCTAAATACCAGAATTAACCAAATGCCTATAAATCATAGAATGAATAAATTGTATATAGTTATACAATAAATACTATATAGCAATGACAGTTAGTGAACCTCTGTTACATACAGTAACATAAATGAATCTCACTATAGGAACAAAGAAGCCAGAGTCTTTAGAGTACACACTCCATACTTCCATTAAATAAATTTCAACAACAGGTAAAAAGTATTATCTCTGATAAGAGTAGTGCAAATAGTAGCTCCCTTTAAGGAAGATAATGAGTAGAAATGGAAAGAGGGTACGAGGGGCTTCCAAGGTGCTAGTAATGCTCTATTTTCTGATCATTTCGGTGGTCACATGGGTATGTCCACTTTACTTTTTGTGTACTTCAATTAAAAATTCAGTTTAAAAAATGTGTATGACTTTGGAATCAGAAAATCTTAGGTTGAAATATCAGCTCTGGCACTTCCTAGCTTCAATTTTAGTATACGTGCTGCCAGCACTTTCCTTGCTTCATTACCCTGGACAAGTAACTTAGCCTCTCTGAATCTCAGATCTCTCATCTATGAACAGGCGCAGTAATTATGCTTACTTCATAGGAATATTATGCACATTAACTTAAATAACGTGCCAGTAACTTAATAAATGGTAGTCCTAGTTGATGGAAATGGTAGAAGTTTTTCTGGGGGAAAGCGTGGAATGAGAAAAGTTATGAAAACCATAGAATAAGGAGGCACTGACAAGACCCTCTGCTCAGTTCAGAGTTCCTCCAATGGGACTGGATGTTGAATTTACGCCCATTTGAGGTGGCAGCAGTCATCCTTTTGTAATCATTTTATAACCCCAACTTACAGTCAACATTTCTTGAAGCAATAAATTTTCATCCTCTAAGTTGCTTCAGAAAGTTTAACTTGGCAAAGTTCACCTACAGTTGTATTAGGCTCTCAGTCTTTCTTCTCTGGGCTCATATATTAGAGGTCCATGTTCTCACTGTTTTGTTTTGTTTGGTTTGGTTTGGGTTTTTTTTTTTTGTTTGTTTTTCAGGTCAAAGCATGTATCTTGTAACCTCCTTTGAATAAGGCTCAGTGCAAAGCTGGGGTCAGTGGCCTTTACCTTCCTTCATTCTTATCTATCAAGGATGTTTTGTGAGCATAAGAGGCAGCAACTTTACTTGTATTTCATTTCACAGCTTAATTATATCTACATGCAATTAGAAAACATACGGTAAGGTGTATTTGTGAAGGTCACAAAATCTACTAGAGTTAGAATGTCAGGATTTGATTCCAACTTCTGCCACTTACTAACCGCGGGACCTTAGGCAAGTCACTTAACCTCTAAGTTTCCTCAGCTGTAAAACAACAATAAACACACTCTACAGGTCACAGGATTTCTATGAGAATTAAATTAGTTAACAAAATAAAGCACTAAGAACTGTGCCTGGTACATAAAATATACTGCATAAGGGTTAGCTATCACCATAATAAGTAGGCAAGTTACCAACACCTTAAACGCTGAGTTAGAACAGATCTAAAAACTCTGTGCTGGCCTGGCACGGTGGCTCATGCCTGTAATCCCAGAACTTCAGGAGGCCAAGGTGGGCAGATCACCTGAGGTCAGGAGTTCTAGACCAGCCTGGCCAACATGGGGAAACCTTGTCTCTACTAAAAATACAAAAATTAGCAGGGCGTGGCAGTGGGCACCTGTAATCACAGTTACTCAGGAGGCTGAGGCAAGAGAATCGCTTGAGCTTGGGAGGCAGAGGTTGCAGTGAGCTGAGATCATGCTACTGCACTCCAGCCTGGGCAACAGAGCAAAACTCCATCTCAAAAATAAATTAAAAAACAAACAAACAAACAAAAAGTCTATGTTTAAGACCTAACTTTAATTGAAGAAGGCCACTTCAAAATGGTAATGCTCCTGACAATCTATCCCCTCTGCTTGTCCAGGCTCCCCATATTTAGGGTACCCTAGACCCACCAAACCACACAGTGCCAGACCTCTTTGTCTCATATAATCTATTCCTCCTTAAAAACCCAGCTAGAGATTTTCTCTTCTACCCTACCAAGTAAAGAATGTGCCCACTTTCCTCTGTATGCCTATCTCTTAGACTATTAAACCCATAAATTATAATTTCCCCAAAGAGACTCTGATCTTTAAGGGTATGACTATGCTTTTCCTATTACTTCACATCTAGAACTGTATTTTGCACGTATTAGAAACTTGACAAAATTAAGAAACCCAAATGACAAATTCTTTCTCCCAATTTAAAAATTATGGGGACAAGAATGGAGTTGGAAAACGTCAGTCACCCTAATAAACAAGGCACATTTAATAAACAGGACACACATCTCTATTTTCTTCCCCATCTCCAGACAATTGTTTTTGAGTGATGAACCAAAAAAATAATAATAAACGCACAATTTTATAATTTGAGAAACTAGCACGACAAAAATGAGGTCATCCCATGGAAGTCATAAAATAAGCATGACTTTCCTCTCTCAATTCTTTTACTTATTGCCCATAAAATTGAATACAGTTGTAATTTAATTCTGTTTGCTGTTATTGCATGCTCACAACAAAAACATTTCTCTCTCTCTCTCTCTTCCTTAAGTTTGTGTAGATTATTCTATTCCCATGAGCATCAAAGAACAGGGTTTAACAATGAAATGTTGAAAACAATCAAAACTTACGAAGAAGTTTATCTGACACACTCAATGACAGGCATAATCATCATTGTGTGGCATGGTAATTAGGTATAAAAGACAAACAGTTCCTTTAAATGTCTGTAATTAGTACTGCTCTTAAATCTTCAAACTATGTATTTGAGGAGTCAGCAGCAGGGAAACCTGCTCCTATAACACAACGCTCCTCAATGGTGGCTTCATACGAGAATCAGCAGGGGAGCTTTTTATATATATGTATACCTATAATCCATATGCCCAGGGCTCTCGCCTCAAATCAATTTAGTTAGAATACCTGGGGGTCAGACCCAGGCATCAGTACTTCCTATTACAGGTGATTACAATGTGAACTGAAGATTAAGGATGACAGCTGTAAACAAGAACATGGAAGGGAGTTGAGCTGTCCCTTCCCTCTATATTTCCACAGCACTGGGAACATGCTCTACCGAAGGCTCATCAAGTAATCAATCAATTAGGTAATTAACAAGTATTGATTAACAATGATCAATTAATGTTTGTCAGAAGACTTTGACATAGCTTGTTCTTTTCTGCAATATAATACACAAATGAGAAGATCCCTGTTCTCCTCTCCCTCTTCCCAGCAGTCTTTCTGGAACCTGAAACCTGACCTGGCACCTAAAAACATGCTGTCAAGTCAGCCTCAGTGTCTGAACATTTTTTTTTAATTGTAGTAAAATATACATAACATAAAATGTATCATTTTAACCATTTAAAAGTGTACAGTTTAGTAACAATAAGTATATTCCCATTGTTTTACAACCATCACCAGCATCTATCTCCAGAATCGTCCCAAACTGGAACTCTGTACCTGTTATATATTCCCTGGGTCTCCTCATCCCTCCTGCTCCTGGCAATCTCCATTCTACTTTCTGTCTCGATGAATTTGACTATTCTAGGTACCTCGTATAAACGGAATCCTGCAGCATCTGTCTTTTTAAGTCTGGCTAACGTCTGCAAGCATCATTCCTGTTGTAGTATGTGTCAGAGTTCCTTTGTAAGGCTGAATAATATCCCATCGCATATATATACTACATTCTGTTTCTCCATTCATCTGTTGATGGACATGTGGTTGTTTCTACTTTTTGGCTACTATGAATAACACTGCTATAAGCATGGATGTACAAGATTTTTTATGCATAGTTTTACCTACCTGGCATAGCCAATATTCCTAAACAGGAATCTCACACCAGAGAAGCAAAAGGGCTTGGTGAGTGAGGAGGGGGTACCTGTGACTTGCTCCTTATCAACAAAATACAGCAATGATGATGGAAGGTCACTCCTGTGTAGGTTATGTAAGACTTCATCTTAGTCACTGTAAAGGGCTTATCCAGCTGGATCAGAAGAAGTAAGCTGCTGTGCTGTGAGAGGGCCTGTGAGAGGGATGCTAAGGCAGGAACTCTAGGCAGCCTCTAGGAGCTGAGAGCAGCCCCTGCTGACAGCCAGCAAGAAAATGGGGACCTCAGCCCTACAACCACAAAGAATTAAATTTGGCCAACAATCACGTAAGCCTGGAAGAGGACCTCTTCCTGTAGAAAGCTCTAGAAATGAACACGGCCAATTGACCCTTTGACTGCAACCTTGGGGTTGATGTCAGAGAAGATGACTTAAACAAGTCACACCTAGACTCTTGGCCCACTGCAAACTGAGATAGCAAATTATGTGTTGTTTAAGCTACTAAGTTTGTGGTAATTTATTACACAGCGATAGAAAACCAATATGCTTGCAATTCCTGAGTAATTTCAAGTTGTATCTTGTTCTTCTCACTTATACTTCCTCTTTCCTTATCTCACCTGGAAAGGGAGCTGGAATCTCTAGGTCTTTCTTTCTCTCACATTTCCCAGAGCTTAATCTGTAAGCCCCAAAAGGACCATTTAAACACCTGCTTGAAATTTACCAATTAAAATTGATTTGGCATCACAAATAACCCAAGAAGGATTAAACAGATGTTGGGGGACCCTGATCACTCACACCTTATTATAAAATATATA
>NW_016811463.1:301037-356690 GCF_001698545.2 Rhinopithecus bieti | reverse complement strand
AAAGGAAAAGGAGAAAAGAAACCTGTCCCACATAACTGCACTGAAAAATCTACAACTAACAAATACCTCTAAGGAGAATCAGCAAAAAGAGAAGACAAATCATTTTAAAGTGAGACTTTAACGAAAAGAAATAGTTTTAGTTAAAGGATAGATATAAGAAATGTATCCTTCACAAAGAAAGGACTTCCAAAGAGTCTGAAAATCGAAACATTGCATCCTTGTCTTCCGATCTGTTCCCCTTTTTGAGAATTGTATTGCAATTTAAACTCTAGAAAGAGGCGACAGGAGCTGAGCTGCTCAGGCTTACAGAAGGAAAAGGGAGGTTCTGTGGAAACTGAGTGCTGCTTATTAGGAGGCAAAGGCCAGTGGTGATGTTTCTCTCTTATCCAGCAAGCAAGGAAAAGAAAGATCACTGTTCTTCTCAATGATGCTATTTCTACTACAGTCTTTCCTGGGTATCTAGCAAGGAATGGGCAGTGTCCAGAATGTTTTTGAGAAAAGAAAAAAAAAGGGGGGGGTGTCAAAAGGAGCCACCCGTTTCTGAGGACTTTTAGAAAATATAAGGGAGGAGAGGTAGAGGCTCCTGCCCAGGCAACCAGGACCCTTGTTAAAAGCCAGCACTACTCAAACTCACCTGGAATAACCTATTTGGAACCAAGCAGATCCAGAAACTGCTATAAATATCCTACATAAATTAAAACAACAGCAAGCGAAATAAAATGAGAACAGATTTCAGAGTTGTTGTGATTAAGAGGCAGATGTTTTAACATCTAGGTGATTTTATAGAAGCCCTAGCCACTACTAGTGATAACCATGGACTAGCTACTTACTTTTAACAAGCCTCATATAATAATACTTACCTGATAGGTTAACTGTGAAAATAACTGAGATAACTATGGATAAGTCATAGCAGTGTACCCAATAATAGATACTCAAAATTGGTAGTGTTGGCCATTGACTAGTCAGAATGAGAGAAGATTAGGAAGAAACCAAATTAAAGAATTAGTGAAAAAAAATGAAGGAGGGAAGACAACAAGAAATAAGGAAAAGGGAAGCAAATGTGGAAGAAAATATTAAAGAATTGGATTCATTGATTCAACATTCAATAAATATTTGTTGCATTGAATGTATTAATCTGAAGGACTAAAGGGAACCTTGGACATTAAAGCTGCTAAGCCAAGGCTAGGTACTGGGTCCAAAAGTGCCATGGTTTTTGTGTAGTGTAAGAATAGCATCGTGCATCCCCTTAGGAATGCAGCCCACAAGGCGAGGGTAGGCTCCTCAGTCAGCACAGTGCTTACAATGAGCACTTAGACTTTGACTACTCAAAACAATTAGCCTTCAAATCCTCAGTGTTTTCCAAAGCTTCATTAAATATTTTTCCTAATGCCTAGCAACTAACAGACTAGAAGTTTTAAGGATAAAGTGAGAAGGATTAAACGACAGATATCAACTAAGCAGAAGACCATCTGAGAGGCTGAGAGGGCTAAGGTGGGGAAGCAGAGTGAGCAGAGCCCAGAGCTCATTGGCTCCTAGAGAAAAGACAGAGGCAGAAAGGAAGACTGACTGGGTGCCAGGACTCAGACCTGCTGCCAAAGCTTCTTTAACTTCATCTAGATGTCAAGGCAGCTGCCACTTAATCCCAGTCAGGCTCCTAAATTCTTCCACGCTTTTCTTTCTTTTTTTTTTTTTTTTTTTTTTTTTTTTTTTTTTTTTTTTTTGAGACAGAGTCTCGCTCTGTGCCCAGGCTGGAGTGCAGTGGCGTGATCTCAGCTCACTGCAAGCTCCGCCTCCTGGGTTCACGCCATTCTCCTGCCTCAGCCTCCCGAGTAGCTGAGACTACAGGCGCCTGCCACCACGCCCGGCTAATTTTTTGTATTTTTAGTAGAGATGGGGTTTCACCATGTTAGCCAAGATGGTCTCGATCTCCTGACCTCATGATCTGCCCAACTCTGCCTCCCAAAGTTCTGGGATTACCGGCGTGAGCTACCATGCCCGGCCTCCTCCATGCTTTTTACCTCTTCTTTTTTTGGAGCTTAACGGTACCACCCACCCTACCTCACCCCCACAAAGAAAGCCCCCAGCCTAGTTATACAACCCCAAGAGAAGCCACTCACACTGCAGGCTGCACAGGCTATAAATGTTGTGCACATTGTGGTAGAGAATACACATTTGACATCACGCAGACTCAAATTGGAAAACTGTTTCCAAAAATATATAAACATTACAACCTGGAGCAAATGGAATGACCCTGAGCTTTAATTTCACCTTCAGTAAAACGAAAACCTGATGCCTCATTAGGCAAGTCTAAGGCCTCCATGAGTTAAATATGCAGAATGACAGACATGTAATAGCCAACCAATAACTTAGTTTTTTCATCCCATCGCGGAGTAGCTAGTTTTGACCTGAGTGTCTACATGCACATTATCTATCACTATGAAATATAAACTTTTGTTTTCAAGCATACTGACAACTTTCACCAGATACATCACCCAGCTACCTTCACCCGTAGATTCTGGGTATCAGATCACCACACAACTGGATATTTTTCTTCTTCCATGACTTATCCTATATAGACAGCTTCAATTTTTGCTTTTCTGAAGACCCAGGTTAAGGCAATAGCATTTATGAGAATGTATACCAATTTTTAACTGTCCAACTGCTAAGAGCCTGTATATACACTCTTAAAATCTTCAATTATCTATGTAAAATCTAGATATAGAGCCTCTCATATGGCAACATGTAAGTCACTATTTCATGGAAGGGAAAAAAGGGGTGTTTCCTTCCCAGCAAAAGTTCCCACTACTGCAAACTGCTAATAGAGCAGCACTTTCTGGAAGAATCATTTTCAGAGAAAAATAACAATAGCAGGGAGAGTTTTCTAATCATTGCATTTAAAAAAATGTATTTCTGATTATATATTTAATTTTAAATAAGGCTTTCCAATAAAAGGTCGAGTCCACCTCTGATTGTTATCTTGAAAAAATCATCTATAGGAATGATTAGAGCAGACTCTAGATAGTGGGTTTTCTGATTTTGAATTCTGTTTCCTGTATTAAACTCTGCATAACCTTTGGCAGGTTATATAATTCTGTATGCCTCAGTTTTCTCATACACAAAATGGGGGTGATGAATAATATCTATCTCATAGGTTTATTGTGAGGATTAAATGATTCAGTATTTGTGAGGCATTCAGAGTGGTGACTGGCACATAATTAGTGGTATATAAATATTTTTTTCCATGGAAACATTCCTCTTCAATAAAGAGGAATACAACATGTTCTGTAGTGTACATCCTCAAATGCTCAGTACTGCTTTGGAAAGGAAGCAAATACAAACAAACATATTCTTCCACAGTTCTTTTCCACATCTTATTTAAACGTATGACTCACTAGCATTTTCTTCTTTTACCTATTCTGCTCCTGTGGTCGGAGTGACGGATAAAACTAACTGTCCTTCCTAAAACTGGAGTTCATATCTGAAGTCAGATGGCAAGTCTTTGTTTTATCTTTCCTTTTCATGAAAGAGCAATAGTTTCAAATGATAGTTTAAGCATCCCTAGCAAAATGCAGTCATACCAGCAACTTGCCAGATGTCTCTGATTAATTTGCCTGTGTTCCACCAGACATTCAGCATGAGCTCCTAATTTTGCTCTGATGAAGTTTTCTAAACAATATCTACATAAACAGAAAAGAAAAACTTAGTAAAAGGTGTGACATCTGAATGCATGGTTGTCTTGGTGCTCAAGGCAGACCAGACATGGGCAGAAATGCTAGGCGAGCTCTTCTCTGCCCTCTCTGCCAGTGATATTCAGTTCTCAGCCTTGAGAAGCACTGTACTTATTCAGGAACCCATATGTGACCCTCTATATATGCCACAGTTGGTGCCATCAGGTGGATCAAACCCATTCTCAATGTCCTTTTCTCACAGACCTCAGCTCTAAGGATCCAGAACTTAGTAGGCATCAATGCAATGGACCGCCTCTGCTCAACTCCACATGGATGAAGCTAGGGAGCTCCAGGAAGCACCACCACTCTTAATATCAATCAATAGGGCATATTATAATAAGATAGACTGGTGCCCAGGCTGGTCTAATCAAGGTCTTTCACATTTGTGGGTAGTTCTTGGAACACTAGAGTACGACTGAAGAGGAAAAGAACTGATCTTGATTTCAAGAGTCTTGGATTCTATCTTAGCTCTGCCACCAACGATGGTACATTCCCTAACTCCCCAGCACCTGTGTCCTTACTTCTCTAGTAAGGGGGGTAGCATCAAACAATCTCTAAGCTTCCTATGGCTCTAAGGTCTTCTGATGGTCAACATGTTAAATTTAAATCACAGATCAGAGTATTTGACACACGGTAGTACCCTGACTCATCATGACATTTATACTTCAATAAAGCTGAGTGCCTGTTATATAAACAGGCTACATGCCCACTGCATGCTGCATGCTTTTGAGGATCTAAAATGGTCAGTAGGCACAAAGCCAGGTCCCTACAAAGAGCTATGATATACTGCAGTTTGGGTGCAGCTGACCAGTGATTTCACATTGTGCCCACCTCAATCTGACAGGCATAGACTCATTTTCTGTGGCGTTGTCCTAAAACTGAACGTAGGTCTCACTTTGTCTATAAAGGGTTCCCAAACTAAGTCATAATTCCCATCTTAGGCAATAGCAGTTACAGTCAAAACCATATTATCTAGAACTGCAGTATTCAGTAGAGTAGGCAATAGACATGTGACTATTCAGTTTTTAAATTAATTAAAATTAAAAATCCATCAGATTCAATCTTCTCTGTAAGAAAATAAATTAAAAATTCAGTTTCTTAGTGGCACTAGCTGCATTTCAAGTGCTCAATAGCCATATTTGACTATTGGCTACCATATTGCAAAGCATGGATTATATAATATTTCCACTGCTGAAGAAAGTTCTACTGGACAGCACTGAATCTAGAACCTGATATTAAAATGCAGATCCTTGAAATGAGAAAGAAACAAATTTCCAGAATTTCCTAATGCCAGTAGTGTGTCATTATTAGTTCCTCCATATAAAGTAGGGAGGTACAATCAGACAATGTAAGTTACACCTTCAGACCATAAAAGTGTATTTGATGGGTACAGGACAATAAAGCTGGCATGAGCTGGAGCTGCCCAGCAACTGAAGAGGCTCACTCACCACTTATGATATATCTGAGCACAGGTACCTTAGCAAAATCATAGAATACTGTGACATGAATTACAGAAACTGATTATTCAAATTCAGAATCTATCATTCCATCAAATTTTATTCTCTGGCTTCTATGGGTGCTTCATATCTCCCTAATATTGTTGATTGAAGGAGAGCTAGCACTCCCCCCTCAGCTTCTTGCTCACTGTTAAGTGTTCATCATAGATAGTCCCTTTGACAAAAAGACTGAAAAGCCATTCAATGGCTTTCTGGCCCAGTATGGAAGGGTGAACTTTATCCAAAATGTAGTTGATGTGTATATTAGTACAAACAGATTTAGCCATAAATTCAGCCAGGATACTTTATAAAAGTCCAACAAATAAATTAGGAGAACCAAAAATTAAACAGAGGAGTCATTTTGACTGATGATCTTAAAATCTCTGTTATCTAGCAGGAATTGCTTGGAAAAGTAGACAAACTAATGTACACCGTACATCATCCTTTCATCAGTGAAGGACACGTCTACCCTGTTAATGCTCTAACTTCTGGAAAATTGTTTCTTACAAATTTTTGATAGGCTGTATAATATAAAAGAGATATAAAAATATCCAAAGTTTACTTTTGGCTTTTATCCAATACTGAAACGATTTGGAAATGGAAAATGAATTGTAATATTGAGCACTTTTGAAAAATTGAACAATTTTAAATTTCTGAATTGATAAAGTTAACTATGTGTGTTTAGCTAGCTATTTCAGACTTAAGGAGGTATCTGTACTTTTTGCAAGGGAAACTGAGGTACAAAACAGTCAACTGAAAATGAATGTTTCCATTTTTTATGTCACTATTCAATTTAGAACCACAGGGCTCTGTGAAAGCAGATGAGGATTGTTAGGGCATGGATGATACAGTTTTTGTCTCTTTGGGATTTAATCATTAAGAAATCTATTAGCCCATTTCTTTATCCTGACCACAACACAGACTTGTACCCACTTGGCTTGCCTTTATGGTGAGGAGAATAATCAACAATCCTTATTCAGGAGATACAATATCCTTCCTGCGTCCCATTCACTATAGACAGAAAGAAGTCTGGTTTGGCACAGAAATTGTATATAACTACTGATTTTTTTTTGCCTGGTTATAGCAAAGCTAATAATTTATCCTTAAATAAATTCAAGGAAATATGCTTATCTCAGATTTTTCAGCACCAGGAGAATGGTGTTTTGCCTCAAGATGAGCATATGTCTTTGAACAAAGTAACTGAACATAATCTTGGTTGAAGAGAATACATCTGGTGTCATATATAGGGAGAAGGTCAAAGAAGATGAACTGCTACTAAATTCTCTTACATGTCATTCTTCATAAAAAAGCACATTGATATTTGTAACATTTTTGTGAGTAAATAATAGATTATACTTATGTGTATATATATAGTAATGTAGTACACATTCTATAATATTATTATATATGTGTATATGGATACATATACTATGTAGAGTTCATATATCTCTGATAAAAGAGAACACTGGATGATGCTCAGTTTTTTTAAAACAAATATAAGTTTGTGCCATCTATAATTTCAGAATTCATACCATTAAAAATAATTATTACTTTTGAAAGGAAACAGATGAGACATTTTAGACTAATAAAATTTTGACTTAATAAAACTCTGCTGAAATCCAATATTAATCAAATTTCTTTCAGTCACAGGATATTACAATTAATAATCTGGCATCACTAACTTCCTTCACAAATATTTATTGATCATTCACTATGCTTCAAATACTGTCAACAAATTGATTAATTAAACCTCCCTTTATAATTCTGTGGTTAAAATTAATCATTTGTTTGTCTAGGTCAGATGTTTTATCTTCATTTATAATACTTATGTTAGTGAATAAGTTAAAGTTTGTTTCAATTTCACAGATCTTGCATTTTGCAATAGAGATTCAGGCTCGACCAAGGCGTTATTGAGGCAAAAGATTTAATTTCAGTTAATAAATACTCAGTTGAAAATAGTGAAGGAAGGGAACCCTAATTCATGATGTTTCTAATGAGTCTTTCCTGACCCAGAAAATCGAACTTTCACCCATAAAGAAATGTACGCGCGCACACACACACACACACACACCCCTATACATGAATGCAGTGGCAAATATTTATATGTTCTTTTAAAAACTCTAATTTTTAAAAGTAATTCTAGCTTTTAATTGTTCCCTCTGCCTGAAATCCTCTTTCTGCCTGGTTCATGCTGCTTGAAGTCTGCTAAAGGTCACTTCCTCAGCCAGGCCTTCATGACAAGCCTGCTTCTGTTGTTGTCTCCCTGACCTCCTTTCCCCTCACTCCAGATACCACCTGCTATAGTATTGGTTTGTATCATATTATTGATTCCAATTAATAATTACACATTGCGGCCGGGCACGGTGGCTCAAGCCTGTAATCCCAGCACTTTGGGAGGCCGAGACGGGTGGATCACGAGGTCAGGAGTTCGAGACCATCCTGGCTAACATGGTGAAACCCCGTCTCTACTAAAATACAAAAAACTAGCCGGGCGAGGTGGCGGGCGCCTGTAGTCCCAGCTACTCAGGAGGCTGAGGCAGGAGAATGGCGTAAACCCAGGAGGCGGAGCTTGCAGTGAGCTGAGATCCGGCCACTGCACTCCAGCCTGGGCGACAGAGCGAGACTTCGTCTCAAAAAAAAATAATAATAATAATAATAATAATAATTACACATTGCTGACTTGTTTCTGTGTATACTGCTTACCGCCCCTGCTAGAAAGGCTCTGTTTCTATTCACTGAGGCATACCTAGAATCTAACACACTGGCTGACAGAGAGTAGAGACCAACATAAACTGGAATGAATGAGTGAATGAATTCATCTTTCTTTAAGGCTACAGTATGTTCCTTTTTCATGACACTTGAAGAGAAGAATGCTAAAATGTGACTGTTTTTTGCTAACATAGTCACAATTCACTATGATGTGTGTACATTTTTAAGTTCACTCCTCTAGAAAGAGAAGTGTACACTTTCTAATACTATTTCACACCCCTAGGGTTTTCAAGGTAATAGAAATAACTGTGAGTAAACTGAGCTCCTCACAGAGTGAGATACATAGTGCAATTTCTACTTTAAACTTCTGCCCAATGGGAGATTCTTTTGCAAAACAAAATCATTAAAAAATCCCCTCTACCCCCACATCTGAAAGGGTTAATATGTTCTTTATCATTAAGGAGGCTTAATAAATATCACTCTCATATTTCACAACATTAAGGCCATCTGAGTTTAAAGGTTGTGGAAACTTCTTACCTGGAGTCTTTTCTGACTCTTGCTTTCTCAAAGGAAAATTCAGGGGGTTTGTTGAGGTCATAGGTCCGGGTTGTTGGCTCAGCAGACACGCCAGCCTTTGCTCCCCTCCTGCTATGGAGAGAGACCAATCCAGAGGTCTTCTGGTGGACCTCAAGAGGCACTTTATCTGGAGAAGCCTGAGGCGGGCTTCCTCCCTGCATATGCACCACATCCTGCAGCTTGTTCAGCTGGATGCACTTGTTCTGGAGCTCTTCTGTGAGTTCAGCAATGGCCACGGTCTGCTTCGACAGCTGCTCCCGCAGCTCCTTCAGATTGTACTCCCTCTCCTGGATCTCAGCATCCTTCCTCCTCAACTCTCTCTCCAGCTCTGTCACCTTGTTCCGCAGAGCATCAGTGGTGAGGTTCCCAGAGTGTCCATCTGGGTGCTTGGAATGTTTAGGTTTCACTGAACCATTTCCCATTTTGCTCAGGGACCTGAGAGGGCACAGAATTGGGAAGTTTCAAGTGGAGTTTCACTTCCCAACAGTCCCCACCATTCCTCTCATTCCTATCTTGTTTCATAAATAGGAACACAGCAATCATCACTGCTTGAAAAGTAATAAATTTCCCCATGTTTCCAGAAAAAGAAAAAAAAAAGCTATCTATTGATTTCTTTTTTCCCTCCATGAAGAAGAGTTGGCATTTGGGTTCATTCTTACCTGTCCCTTTGAGAGCACAAGTATCACACCTAAACATTTTGCACAAATGGTCTGAGTTACCTGCTGTTTTCTCTGGATAGTCTCTCTGAACAGCTGTCAAAATCATCACAACAAAACTGTGACCTGGATGTTAGCATGGCAAAGATAAAATGCAAATGAGCAGCTACAACAACAGAGGTATGGAAATGTCATAACTTTCACAGCTCCCCATGCGGCAACAGTAAGAAACCTTCCCCAGATTTAGAAAATTACACATCTGCATTTCTCAGAAGACGGAAGCAGAGCTGGTGATGCTTGATTAGCACTTTCCTCCTGCTGTATGTATCTATTAAGTTTTTGCATTTCTGATAACACTCACTGCTAAAACACTTCTGAACTGTGGTCACCAACAGGAAGAAGAATTTTAAATTGTTCTACATCCTTTATTTTATGTCCAAAGTGGAGGATCTCCAACATGTACGACCCATGCCTGCAAGGCTCTATTCTTTTCCTATTAAGAATGTCCTCCTATATTGGTGTAGTGTGGGAAGTTATGAAAATTTCAAAAATTAAAGAAATGAATGTCCTCAGTTCAGGCCCCAAAGTAATCATGAATCTAGTGAGTCTCAGGATGTGGTACGCAGATCAGGGGTTATGAGGCATGATTTAGTTTATTCAGAACTTGTTTTAGTCTAATAGCTATGTATTTATTTTAACACATATTTGAAATATAAATATCACCACAAAGTTGTGATCTCATTGTTATTATTGCTTCAGTGAAGACTAAACTAGATATTTAGGCTTACTGAGTCAATTTGATGAAAATAAAAATAAATCATCTGCAGATAATAAGCACATATGAGCAGAATCATAAAAGTAGAACTTGAATGTGTGGAGTTTGGGAAATACTGCTCTGACTAATTATTATAATGTTTAAAAGCTCTTTAGACTACCTATTTAAACTTCATACTTTTACACATGCAGTTTTTGACAGCTGATATCATTTGGCTGTGTGCCCACCCAAATCTCATCTTGAATTTTAGCTCCCATAAATCCCCATGTCGTGGGAGGTACCCAATGGGAGATAATTGAATCATGGGGGCGGGTCTTTCCTATGCTGTCCTCGTGATAGTGAATAGCTCTCATGAGATCTGATGGTTTTATAAAGGGGAGTTTCCCCTGAACATGCTTTCTTGCCTGCCACCATGTAAGACATGCCGTTGCTCTTCCTTCGCCTTCTGCTACGATTATGAGGCCTCCCCAGCCATGTGGAACTGGGAGTCCATTAAACCTTTTTCCTTTTTAAATTACCCAGTCTCAGATGTGTCTTTATTATAATAGCAACATGAGAACAGACAAATACAACAGCCATAACCCAAAAAGCATTATAGCACTTGTAAACTAGGCTTGAATTACTTCTGATTATCTCAAATCAGAAGAAATGAAACTTCGCAGTTTTATAACCCACACATCTGCCCCTCTCTCCCTCCAAACTTCACACTTAAATAGAAGTGAAATACTTAGAGTTTTTTCACTAGTTCTACCAGAATAATAGTGACCTCTACAACAACAAAGGCACAGACGCAAAGATGTAACACAGCGTCTAGGTTTCAAACAGATGTGACCAAATAGTCAATGCAGATTGCCTACAATGGATGGTATAAACAGAAAATAAATGCATTTATAAAAGCAATCTTGAAACACCTAGATATTTCTCATATAATTCAGGTTCAAAGTGGTCATTAATAAACATTAGCCTTCGGAGAATTGCCTTAATATGTTGCAGAGATGTGGCAGGTTTAACCTTTAAGTTTCTGTTGACTTGGCAGCATTTACTGATCTTGTATATTATGAATATATAAGAAGGATGAAGAGACTAGAATTCAAAGAATTCGCCCTGGACATACTTGTATCCTGAATAAGCAATTCAGAATATGTTATATGGAAATCTGAGAATAAGCCTGAATGAGATTATGAATTGCAAGCATAAGAAAGGTACTCCAAAAATATTTTAAATTAATGTGTACACACATTTTTAACACGCATCAGTGAGCCATTTTCTAGACAGCCTTCTCAGTTCATGGACAAGTATTCTTAGGTCAGTAGAGAAAGAAGGGAGATGTAATGGTAGGAGGAAAAGGATTTGCCTTATAAAGAAAAGAGCACATACAACATCTTTCAAATTTAATATTAAACTAACAACTCACTCATTTTGTCCATGGAAAATTGTTTACTAAGACCAAAGTATCATATACTATATCAGGGGCATATCCCATCATGGATTTGCAGTCAAATTTGACACAGAAAACAGTTTTAGCATTACAAATATGAAAAGGCTTAGAATCATTTTTGCTCTATGGATGGTATTCGAAAAATTCTGTGCCAACCCAATAATTTTACAAACTTGAAGCACAGTAGGTAGAGGATGTTAAATTCTCCCAAAAAACCAATTATCCTCTGGTTTAGTTGGAAGCTATGTAAATCTTTCAAGCTATTTAGAATTTCAAAGATGGGAAAATGAGAGTAACTCATCTTTCAAGTCACTAATTTAAGATACATAAGTAAGTTACTACATGGCTCAATACTAGTCTGATTTCTTACTTAGTTCATCCATTTAAATATTGTTGTCCCTGAAGCCAAGGTTTCAAGACTCTGGCTTCATAAAACCTAATTAGATTCACTCTGTTTCCTGTATCAGTCACTAAGATAAGCTGTTCCTCAAATACGTATTGCTGGCCACAAAGAGAAATGAACCACAGAATGTTGCTCCTTCAATCTGGCAACTGCAGGTTATTAAAATCATTCTTACAGTCAGAGGGCAGCACATGACGTAATAAGAAATGAGTTTGGAGATAAAGATCAGAATTTAACATGAGCAATAGAGTCAGGCCAATTAGGGTTATAAAATAATCTGCTCTTTCTCAACCTTCTATATATTCCTAAAAATCTTTGAGTCTTACTTTCTTAACTACAAAAGGGAATATATTTATATCTATCTCATAGGGTTACTATGATTATTACATTTGTAAAGTATCCCATACAATGCCTGGCAGGTCGCACACATGAAGTAGGTAAGCAGCTCTTATTATAGCATGTAACTAGAAACAGGCAATTAATGTCTTGGTGTGAAGAAAACCCAGAGAGGATCATTTCTGGGTAGGACAGAAGTCTAGTAAACTGAATGTCTTCCAACAAGAGTCTTTTGTGCGTTGTTTGTTTGTTTGTTTGTTTGTGGTGACAGGGTCTCCCTCTGAGGCCATGAGATGCCGTGGCCAGTGGTGCAATCACTGTAACCTGAAACTCCTGGACTCAAGTGACCCTCTTGCCTCAGCCTTCAGAGTAGCTAGGACTATAGAGGCACACCACCATGCTTGACTGATTTTTTGTTGTTGTTGTTGTTGTTGAGATGGGGTCTTGTACTATGTTGCTCAAACTGATCTCGAAATCCTGTGCTCAAGCCATCCTTCTACCTCATCCTCTCAAGTGACAAAACTCTTTAAAGAAGCACATTATTCCTTTGGGAGGATGTGGCCAGGAGTAAAGGACTCTTACTTTTCCTGGATTCTATCTTCCATTGAGAAAAGAAATAATTTGGAAACAAACAGACTGCAAAACAAGTTCCCCACCTAAAGATAGAGACAAAAAAAGATTATGAATGACACGGAGCCAATTCATGACTCCAAGGACTTAATAATTGAAACTCTGTAATTCTCTCATGTAGCCCCTATTTATTTTCACACATTGCAATGAAATGCTTAAAACACAGAGGTCCACCTAAATATCTTTGAAGGCAACCAAAAACCATAGTTCACTGTGGGGGCAATACTCTTCTGCAGTTAGGTATAGGAGACAGCAATCAAATGAGTAGTGGCATTTCGCTAGAAGAGAGAAAAGCTATATACAACTACAAATTATTATATTAATGTAATCACCATTTAGAAACTGCTGTCCACCAAGAGGTAATTAGAATAGACATAAGAAAAGCAAAAGTGACTGTGAAGGCGCCTGCAGGCGGATTAACACCTGGCAGTCAATGTGGGAGGAATTAAGCTTTGTTTTCTGTTTTTCCTCCAGCCCTATAGCAGTTTGAAACCAGAATCTTGGCTCTGGTCTAGATAATATCTATTTCTCTCTCTACCCATCTGGAGTCTGTTATAAATATACACAGACAAACACACACACACACATATATAGATGTGTGTGTATAGCTACGTGTATATCTGTCAATATGGGAGATGGTATAGTGCTGGCTAAGGTTACCGATTCAGAGTCCCAGTCGAAGCACTTTCATTTAGTGGTCTATATGCCCTCAGGCAAGATACTTGAGTGTCAGTAATGGAAGAAAAAGATAAAAACATAGAGAGATAGATAAAATAATGCTGCCTGTCATTTAGAGTTTTTAGAGGATTAAATGAGATAAATCATGATGAAAATTTAGCACAGGTATTAGCATATAGTATTTGTTTAAGAAATATTAAATGTTACTATTATTATTACAGTTAACATTATTTATCTGACAATTTATCTTAGAAGAAAAACTTATTGAACAGAAAACATGTATTAAACCAACACAATATCGAGGAAGAACTGATACTATCCAACTTTAAGGCTTACTAATAAAGTAATGGTAATCAATATAGTGTTGTATTGGTGAAAAAATAGACAAGTAGATCAATGGAACAGAACAGAGATCCCAGAGGTAGACCTAAACAACACAGTCAACTGATCCAAAGATCAAAGAATACAAAAGAGAGCAAAGACAAATCAATGGAGAAAGGATAGTCTTTTTAACAAATTGTACTGGAACAACTAGGCATTAATTTTTTTAAAAAAAATAGAATCTAGATACAGACCTTATAGCTTTCACAAAAATTAGCTTAAAATGGATCACAGACCTAGATGTAAGACACAAAATTACAAAACCCCCCAAAGGCAACACAGGAGAAATTCTAGGTGATCTTGGGTTTTGTGATGACTTTTGGATAAAAGACCAAAAGCCTGATTCATAGACAGAAAAATATTGATAAATTTGACTTGATTAAAATTTAAAATTTCTGCTTTGAAAAAAGAGAATGAAGAAACAAGCCATAGACTGAGAGAATGTACTTCTAAAACATATGTCTAATAAAGGAGGAATTCTGAACACTCAATAATAGGAAAACAAACAACCCAACTGAAGAATGGGCAAAAGATCTGAGCAGACACCTCACCAAAGAAGACACACAGTTGGTAAATAAGCATATAAAAAGATACTCAACATCATAGGTCATTAGGGAATCTCAAATTTAAACAATAATGGGATAATACTACACACCTATTAGAATGACTACAATCCAAAACACTGACAACACCAAATGCTGGTGCGAATAGGGAGCAACAGGAATGCTCATTCATTGCTAGTGGGAATACAAAATGATACAGTTACATTAGGGGACAATTTGGCAGCTTCTTACAAAGCTAAATCTACTCTTACTCTACAAGCCAGCAATCATGTTTCTTGGTATCTACCCAACTAATACGAGACATATGTTTTCACTAAAACCTGAACATGAATGTTTATGGCAGCTTTGTTTATAATTCCCAAAACCTGGAAGTAACCAAGATATCCTTCAGTAGGTAAAGGGATAAACAAACTGTGGCACATCCATATAATAGTGTATTATTCAATAATAAAAGCAATATCAGCCAATGAGAAGACACGAAGGAACTTTAAATGCATATTGCTGGGTGAAAGAAGTCAATCTGAAAAGCCTATCCATTGTATGATTTCCACTATATAGCATTCTGGAAAAGACAAAACTTGGAGACCATAAAAAGATCAGTGGTTGCCAGGAGCTTGGGGAAAGACAGAAAGGAATAGGTGGGAAAGAATATTTACAGGGCAGTAAAACTATTCAATATGAGACTGTATTGACATATACATTTCATTATATACTTATCAAAACCCATGGAATATATAAAAGGAATGAACCCCAATGCAAACTATGGACTTTAATAATAATGCATCAATATTGGTTCCATCACTTGTAACAAACGTACCATACTGCTGAAAGATGTTAAGAGCAGGGGAAAGTGCTGAGAGGTGGGTATATAGGAACTCTGTGCTTTTACTCAATTTTCTATAAACCTAAAATTTCTATAAAATAGAAAGTCTATTAGTTTAAGAAAAGAATTATGTATTAAGAAATGAATGCAAGAAAGCTCATAGCACAGTCAAGGGACAGGCTGAAATGTGTGATGGATGAAAGGAGAGTAATGAATAATGAAACTGAAAACGTAAGACACTGAAAAATTTCCTATGCCACATTATGGTATCTGAATCTTAAGATACACTAAGTTTTCTAGTTATGTGGTCAGATTTGTCCTTTAGGAAAATAATATTCTCATAAATAAGGAATGGAGTAAAAAGAGCTTAGAGGAAGTAAGACAAGGGAAGATACTATTGCACCAATCCAAATAGGAGGTGATAGTTTCAGGATTAAAGCTCAGAGTCCCAGCACTACTTAATGACTTGAACTTCTTGAACTCGAGAAAAAAATTGACCATCTCCATGGTGGCCAGAGAGAAAAACATTGTCATATGAGATTCAAAAAAAGTTACAGCTATATGTAACACTGCAATGTCCTTCCCTTCAATACATCATGGAAAGCAGAATTGATTTTTTAATGATAATGGGCAGTTCGGCTGGAAATCAGAGGGGTGAATTATACAGACGTTTACAGATAATATTCTAGGTAGATAGGAAACTGATACATTTGATGTTACCATTAGCTTGTCTCTCTAAAGTTCCTTTAGAAAATAATTGAATATATAAATCCCTGATTCTTCTCCCTGAAACAAAACCACACAGAGTTGTCCTCGTGAGAAACAGCTCACTTTCACATCAATGCCACAATTAAAAGCATCTGTCCATCTGACCTTGTGACTGTTGACCTGGGGCTCAGTTTGGAATCTACTGCTTGTTTTCTCTGTCCACACCATCCTGGCTAGAGAAAAACTTTCTCTTGACAGGAAATCATATGACCTTATTGTACCAAAGTTGCAGCTACTCTGGAGGTTGATTATTTCTTTAAAGTGCCTCCCCTCCCCACCCTCTGCCCCAGCAGAATGTTTGCAGCGAATTTTATGAATGCCACATAGCCTATATTTGACTACCAAATTCAGCTATTTTGGGGGCTACATTAACAGATAAACAAGCAAACACACAGAAATGTGGGTCTGTAAGTCCAGGTCAGAAGATTATAGCTGACAGAATTTTTGAGTGGTGGCAAGAAGAAAGCGGATGAGGATTTGAAAGTTTACATCGTGGCGACCGGGTAAAAGGTAATGTCATTGACCAAAATGAGGAGCAGATTCGAGGGATAGGACGGCGAGTTTAATTTTGGATATACTCAGTTTGAAGCGCCAGTGGAAACTTTAAGGTAGAGAAGTTTGGTGAGCAGTAAGAAATGAGGGACAAGAAAAGCTAAAGAAAGAGGAAAGCTGAAAATATTAAGCAGTTATTGATACATAAATAGAGGCTGAAGTTGATGAATTGGATGCAAATGCCCAGGATATTGGTGATGAGGAGAGGAAGAGTGTCTAGGTCTATATGAGGTTGGAAAGAAAACTGTAAGATATGGTAAGAAGGTATTGCTTTGGTTAAAGTGAGAGAGGATGTGAAGAGATTAATATTAAAAGAAAAGGATGAGTAGGAGGAACACTGCAGGATAGCATCTCTAATGTAGTAATTAAATGGATGTGCACGGGAGGGCAATTAAAATGATTTCAATGTTTTGATCTTAGGAGGCTTGAAGGAAAGTAGTACTATCTACTCTTCATTCATTCAGTCATTCCAAAAGAACACATAAGGCACCGTGTATGGGCTAGGCACTGTGGCACTGACAGAAGTCAGGAGAATGAGCTTGCTTTGAAAAGACAGTAATGAGTCTGGATTTATACATATTGATTTTGAGATGCTTTTGGGTCATCATGATGCAAATGTCTAGCAGTTAGAAGCAAAAAAGAAAAGTCAAGGGAAGAGATTGCTCCATAGAAGACTTGAAGTCCCATTTGTAGATGAGATCACTAAAGGAGATAAGAAAGGAATGTCTCTATTGTTACCTATGAACAAATAGGTAATATCTGTGGATATTATTTGTGGGAGAGGAGGAGGAGGAGGAGAAGAAAATAACAAAGAAGGAGAAGGAACATGTGTACCAATAAGAGATTTAGGAGAAGCATCAGAAAGACCATGCAGATAAGATCCTTAAGAGGTGAGCAGGCTGTACTCACATCCCACAGGCCTGTCACAGGAAATGAGATCAGAGGGAAAAGTACTAAATCTGATTTGTCAAACAAGAATGGGGATAGACACCCAACTACAAAGAACCATGGAAAGAGCTGACACTAAGAGTAGAGCCTGCAAGATGGTATCACGGTTCACGTAAGGGATTTTTAAAATAATGAAAACTTGAAAATGTCTGCAGCTCCAGAATAATGAAGCACAGGAGATTGGAAAAATGAAAACATGGGAGAAGAAGAGATAATTGATAGGAAAAGTAGCCTAGAGGAAGCAAGACAATAAGGGATCACAGGCCTTGGGCAACAGCCAGGCAACATATACCTTCATTGTGAGGTGAATTCTCATTAGCCTCACTTGTAATGACTTCATAGAACTGGAGTTAAGGATTTCATGTAAAAGAGAAAGATGTCTGGGCATCATCTTTTCAGGTCGTTTATTCTTAGTCACGCAGTGTTCCAATGGAGAGGATGCGCTCTAATTCTCCAAAGAGAATTCTCTACCATATTAGCCCATACCCTCCTGTGCAAAACTAAACAGGACTACTGAAAACAGCTAGTGTATGTTATGTGGGATGATCGCCTTCTTCGAGAGTTAAATAGAAACTTGCAAAGAAAAGAGACAATTTCTAAGAAACTGTAAGTATGACAGTGTGGTGGGGTGGAGGCAGGTGTATGTTGCTCTCTTCCTTAAAAAAAAAAAAAAAAAAAAAAAAAAAAAAAAAAAAAAAATTAAAAGCCCCTGAGAACTTGGGGAACAAGATGAAGATCAGGAAATCAAGGCATTTGTCCCAGCGTCACTCTTTCTACCTAATTCTGCATACATTGTTTTTATTGTCAGCTCTAACCTCAGCTACTTTGTACTTGCACCTTAGTTCTTCTCAAAACTGAACCTATTTCTTTTTCTCTCATCCCCAAAGTAGCTGGTTTCTGGGCTTTGTTTGCTCTTGTTTCTTCATCACCGAGAAATACAGAAATATGAAAGCGCCTCACGGTGCCGAGAGTGACAAAAGGACACCCACACAAGTTTACCAGGACTCCTAAAAGTCCTTGCCTGAGGACTGTCCCCTAGCAACTACTCAGAGCTGGACGAAGCAAAGCCGGGAGCGCAAGCCCTGACAGCACCGCCAAGCCCTAGCTCGGAGCAACAGCCTCCACTGCCGCTCCTCCCTAAACCTCGAGAACCCTGAGGACTCCCCACTGGGGCTGAGCCTCGCACGCCCTCATCCGAGCCTCTAAACACAAGTAGCCTTTCCCTGCCTCCAGGAGCTCAGGAAACGCTGCCACACCTAGCGAATGCAACGCGTACACACGTCCACACTCAAACAGCACAATCAAGAGACCGGCTGGGTGTGGAATAGAGCCGCACATCGCGCAACGCATGCACAGCATGCACACGCGCGCACACCGACCCTGTCCCTCCCGGCGCGCCCTCACACCCCGGTGCCCAAGCCCCCCAGCCCACGAACCTCACCAGACAGCCGGGTAACTTTCCAGGTGCGCAGTTTGTCACCTCGGCGCGGCCGCCCCTGCGTCTCAGCGTCCTCTCCCACGCCGCGCTCCCCAGCTGCCTGCGGCGCCGGAGCCCAGCGCAGGTCAGCTCAGCCAACCCCGCCGTGCGCACAGTGCGCAGCGCGGGCCCGGGGCTGCTGGCTCAGTCGCTCCGGCTACGTGTGAGCCGGGGGCGCGGGTTAGCGCGATGCGGGCAGGAGCTGCGGCGGCGTCGGTGCTGCCGCCTGGCTCCGCGGCGGGGGCCGGTGCAGAGGAGACACGCAGGGAGGGAGGGAAAAGAGGAGGGAAGGAGGAGGGAGGGGGTCAGCCGGGGCTACTGCCTGGAGAGTAGGGCGCCGGCTTCCCTAAAGGTGGGGTCACCCGCGCGCGCACCCACACCAGCCCGAACCTTTACTCCCGACACAACCGCAGTGTGCACTTTATACCCCATACCCTCCAGAGTGAAGCAACTTAAGTAAGGCGATAACATCGTGGTTGTAAGCATTTTTGTTCATGTTATTATTTCTATTTCAAGTGTCTGGAACGAAGGGAGAGGAAAGTTCAGGGAGGTGTTCATTTTTTCCTTCCCCTCCCTTGCCTCCATCCTTCCAATCTGTTTTCACTGCAGGCTCTCTCCACTTCGCCTTCCCTCCCAGAGCTCAAACAGGCGCAGGTACCCCGGACATGCCTTCCTCTGTCACACCAATGCCCTTCTACGAAGACATGTGACCCCGAAGCAGCTCGTCGACGCGCCCCTCCCAGATTCTGGGGCCATAACTTACATCTAGTTTGCCAATTCACGTGACGCTGGGGGCAGGGGTTGAATCCAGTTTCGAGGGACAAAGAGTATACCTTCCGAATCTGCAGGTCTTTGGGCAAGGAGCTTTCTTGATCACCCAAGTATATAATGCTCTCTCTTCGCCTTTTGAGTACATTTTTTTTTCTTGAGGGGTGCAATATGATTTTCTAAATATATATGTACACCCCACCGCATTATTTGCTGTGTTCTGGAGTTGTGAGATCTTCGTGTGGCTTTTTCCCTTTCCTCCTGCCCCTAGAGGAATTTCACCAGCAAATTCACGGAGGACAAGGGCAGTTTCTGTGTTGAGAGATGGAAAGTACAGTGAGGGTCTATTCCTCACTGTGCATCTAGAGAATGTTACAACCAACTCTCCTGGGTTTTTAAACCACATGGTGGCAGTGGGGCTCATGTAACATTTGTATACACTGTTACATACATAAACTTATATAAAAAATGAGGCCCGTGTAAAATATGTTGAATGAGGCCATTAAGTTTCAGAGGAGGAGGAATATAGTCCTGTTTGTTTTTGTGCTAACTGGAGGAAAATAGCAAAAGTATACAAAGTACTTTTTTCATGAAGTTATCCCAGAATTGGTACATTTTATACAGACCTCAAAAAAAAAAAAAAAAAAAAAAAAAAATAGAGGAGAAAGGAGTGAGGAGGAATTCCACAGGAAAAGAGAAAATAAGTAATTGTATATCACTGTAATAATGGACTTTTAAGTTGGGCTGAATTTTATAAACGATTTAATGACAAAAGAAGAAAAACAGATTTTCAAAGTCTTTAGTTTAAAAGAAATTTAGATTCAGGGGTGTAAGTGCAGTCACATTACATGGACATAACACCTAGTGGTGAGGTCTGGGCTTTTAGCGCACCTATCACCCTAATAATGTGCACTGTACCCAATAAATTATATTTCCTACCTCACCCACCTCCCACCCTCCCACCTATTGGAGTCCCCAATGTCTGTTATTCTATTCTGGATGTTCATGCCTACCTATTGTTTGGCTCCCAGTTATAAGAGATTATGCAGTTTTTGACTTCGTTTCTGAGTCGTTTCACTTAGGATAATGGCCGCTAGTTCCATCCATGTTGTGGCAAAAGATATAATTTCATTGTTTTTGTGGCTGGGGAGTATTCCATTGTGTGTGTGTGTGTGTGTGTGTGTGTGTGTGTGTGTGTGTGTGTGTGTAATACCCCTGAATCTAAAAAAATTTTTGAATTTTTCAGGTGATAGGTACACAGTGTGTGTGTGTATACCACCATAGTGTGCGTATATATTTTATATATGTGTGTATATATAATATAAAACCACATTTATAAATCCAATCACTCCTTAATGGACACACAGGCTGACTCCATGACTTTGCTATTGTGAATAGTGCTGCAAAGTCCTCACATTTCATTGAGTCCTGGGTTTTTTTAAACAATGGGTTGCTAATTAATGGATTATAAAATTGATGTATTGAGTCAAAGCCAGCATTTTTAAAATGATATCAAATAGAATAAAAAATAGCAGAGTATGCACGCACACTGGGTCAAGTGGGTCATATGTACTTTCTTACCGTTCATTGAGGTAAAAGCTTGAAAGCTGTGGATGCAGTGCAGGCTGCTGCCCAAGGTCACCCAGCTAGGAAGAGTTTGAGGGGGAACCTAAGTTCCCTCCCAGCAGTCCTGTGCTCTGTCAACTGTACCATGCTGAACAAGGAAAAGGAGGAAGAGAAGGAAAGTGACCATTTTTTGAGCCTTTTATTCAGTCTTTCAACAAATGTGCTTTCAGCAGCTCCTGCATCTCAGGCCCAGTGCCAAATACTTAGAATTCAATGGTGAACAAAATTAACTTGTGATCTCTGCCAACTTAGAGTGTACAATCCAGTGAGAGAAACAGACATTAAACAAGTAAACACAAAAGTAAGCATATATGGGGGAAATACTGTGAAGGAAAATGAGAGAAAAAAATATGAGGTTATAATTTAGATGTGGGAGGCTGTAATTAATAATTAACCCAATTTAGAATGTCTTAAATTATAAGGAAACTTACTGTTTCACAAGGGAAGAAGTTCCAAGGTCAGGAGGCTCTAGTTGGTGAATTCAGGAACAGAGTTGTGTCTGGGAAGGCCCTGGCCTGTTCCTGTTATTCCCCCTGCCATCCCCAGTATGGCAGCTTTGTTCCTGGAGCTGCTTCACCCATGGCCCCAGGATGACTGGAACAACTGCATTTATTATGGGCAATCCCAACAGTGCCCAAAGGTCGCAGACAGTCTCTTTTCCAGAGCTGGGAAATCGTTCTTGGAAACTTCCAGGAGACTTCTCACCTGCCATTAATCCAAACTGAGCATGTGCTCACAGCTAAATGCTGGAGATGGAGCGGGGAACCACCATTCCCAGGCTCTTAGGCTCTGTAGGACTGGTTCCTAACTCTTTCGGATTGCATTCTTTGAGAAGTGCATACCCGAATAAAAAGTAGAGGATGGCAACAGATGCTGGGCAGACAATCTAGAGTCTGCTACAGGGGCTCAGGGATAATGTCTCTCGGAAAAAAAAAAAAAAAAAAAGGGCGGCATTTAAACTTAAGGTGGGTAAGAGTGAGACAAGGAGTGAGGAGGAAGCACCTTCAGGCTGAAGGAATCTAGCCTGTGATGTTGAACTCTGTGTCATGAGTTAAAGGCTTCCATGTAATTTCTCATTTACTCCTTTGACCTAAGGAGGTAAGCACACCTGAGGAAGGAAACTCAGAGAGTTAAGTAACTTTAATCAAATTCACAGAGCTAATAAGTTGCAGAACCAATCTATATAATTCCAAACCCTAAAATCTTGACTTCTTCTACCTCTACAAAGACAACGAGAAATCAAAATCCACTGGCCTTTCTCTGCCATTGACTGAGGAACACAGCCCTCTCAGAGGCCCGTCTGCAATGTTAATCTGAGCACATGGGCAATGTGTCACATGTTCACGATTAATCCTCCTCCCACTAGGTGAGCCTCTGCTCCACCAGGTCTCCTGGTCTCTGCTAAGCACTGTTACCAGAGCACTAGAATTCTCACGATGTCAAAGTTCAGAGGTAGCCTATGGAGATGGGGATGATAAAAGGCCTGTCTTCCCTTGTTTTATACACAGAAAAGTCCCCAAGCAGCTCAAGTGTTTTCCAGAAATCTCCCAGTTTTGCCCACTTTCTGTTTCTTTCAGGGACCTGCATCCAAGAGGCTGAGCTAGGAAGAGATCCAGTAATGTTTCCATACTTAATTCAGACTCCCAAGCCCCTGGATGACTAAATTATGGTTTAGGATCATCCCATGACAATCTTATTTTCTTGGGATAAATTTCTACACAGGAGACTCTGTAGTTACCTTTGCACACAGACTCCTGTCAGGGCACCCCATCAGATCAGCCTTGTGCTCCTAACCTTTAAATTCCAACTTAGTGCCCTCCAAGGCCCAACTGAGGCCCCTTCTATGTATCAGCAGAAAAATCTCCTGGGGACATAAGAGGGACAAAACTTCCATGTTGGTGGTTCACACTCCATTTTCTCACTATTTCTTTGGCTTTGTTTCCTTCCCTCTTTTATTCTTTCATTTATCTTCAGGCTTCCTTATCCTACCAGACTAACTCCATGAGCAGCCATTTCAGTTGCTAAGGCTAGAACCTCAGGTCAAAGTGCCCTTCTTTCTAGTTGGATTTGCCAAACCCTAACCCAGAGAAAATCCCATTTGCCTTTGATGCTTCTGCTGTCCAGATTCCAGCATCAATCGATATGGTTATAAAACTGGGCCAATTGAATCCACCCAAATTTTCATGTTATCTAAGCTCCCTGCAGCCCACAATCCCTTTATTTACCTCAGTGCCATTTATCTCTTCCATGAAGTCCTGCTGACCATGCAGGTTAGTGCTTCTCTCCCACGAACCCACAGCAACATGCTGCTCCAAGTTACAAATCCTTGTTAACTTGCCAGCCTCCCTTATTAGACTTCAGAGCCGGGACTTTGTTGTATCAATGCTTATATCTCCAGAACATACCCAGATCAAGTCTCTTCATTATTTAAAAAATAATTTTAAAATTCACTCTTTAATCTACTATCTTCTTTAAAAAAAAAAAAACTGTCTATTAAGATACTAGAGACTTGAAAGTGAACCCCATATGTGGTGCCTCTACTTCCTCTGTGGAAGCTCATCAATAATGTCATACAATCTTCCAGGCCTAGCATTGGAAGCATTAGTCTCCTTTCTACTCTGCTTTCCAAAGGGCACAGTAGCCTGTCATTTACCAATGCCTTCCCAGTGATCCCAGATGGGGATGAGAGTGTTATAGGCATTAGCTCCTGGTACATCTGGGCTATTTCCAAGCTCCTCCAAGCAGCAGCCGAGGCTTCATGTGATCCCAATCTAGGACAGAATTGAACAGTCTCTTGACCATGCTCTCTCTGAATGTCCCCACTTGTCTATTCCCACTTCCACCCAGTCCACATTTTCCCAGGATTCTGGCTTTAGCCCTTTCCTCTCTCTCTCTCTCTCTCATCTCATAGCTACACTGATTATTTCTAGGTGTCCGCCCCTTTTCCCGAACTTGCCAGCACTGTACTTTGTCTCAACCCTTCTTGTGGTATTTATCACTTTCTACTTTGTATTATTGGTGCCTAACTATATTTATCTCTCCTACAGAACTGTAAATACCTGCAGGGCATGGTTCACATTTGATTATCTTTGCTGTATATATCCCAGTACCACACACAGCAGGTCCAATCCTAGAGTTGATAGAAAGTCATGATTTGTTATCCAGAAGAATTTTGCTTATGTTTCTGAAGTTCTAGAGAAAGAATTTGGAATATGTTCTTGATTTTCCTTCTGGAATAGACAATTGTTTAGAATAATGGTATGAATTAGAAATTAATAGTCTGTCCAATTGGCAATCAGGTAATAGTAAATTTTACTTTAAAAGTACAAAATATAAATAAATTTGGTTTTCTGGTTTTATCTATACATAGTAAGTTTCAGCCCAGGGTGCATTAACTTTCCTAAATAGTGATTTTTTTTCTAGGTATAGATAGTCATCAAATAATATAGCCAGTGTACACTAACCATGCACTAGGTTCACAGTATTTAGCATCCCACCACCCTGTGCTATTTCAGAGTCAACCTGGACTACCCATCCAACACTTTCACCTCTCAACTCCTTAGTCTTCCCATATCTAATAGCTCTGTCTCAGCTTCAGCCATCACTCCCATAGTCACACCTGGAAATCCCTCTAAAATCACCAATTCTGCTAGTGCATATGCACCCCAGATCTGCACAGCCCTGCCTGCCTCCAGGGCTTCAGGCATTTGCCTTGTTTCTCAGCCAGAATGGCCCAAGCAATGGCTGGTGTTGTCCCCATGGTTGTAAAGCCCAGGCTAATGCTGTCACTGACCTCCGCCTCCCTTGGATCCAGGGCCAGACCAGCATGACCTTCATAACACCCACTGTAGAGGGAACATCAGCAGCTCCAGGCCCCTGGGCTGACCTGACCAAACCCACAGAAGCTCTGGATTTTTGGATTCCCTCACTGCTGCCTGGAGGGGCCCAAGACACAACCCAGAAATAAGTGGAATTAATGCCCTGTGGAGCCGACTTTGACCACTGAGAGACAGGAGCCAGGAAGAAGACAACAAATAAATTGTTCACCCTTCCTGCCCACCCAGGAGCTGTTCAAAGATGCAATGGTTCTGTATTTCTGGCTACTCTGGCATGACTCAGCAACCAGCTTTGTTTTCTAGAGAAGCTGTAGACAAATCAGTAATGCACAACTTCGAATCTGCTTTTTCTCCTTCACTCTTTTATTTCTGTTTTTCTGTTCATTCTTGCTTCCCTAGGATAATATTCTAAATAGAATATCACATGTGAGCTTTACCTTAGGTTCTATTTTCTAGAGAAACCAAACTAAAATAAGACATTATACTCTATGACAACAACTTTCCATCCTTCAAACTTAATTGCTCTATTACGTTCTCTTCATGTGTTTCTGGCCCTATAGTGACTTCTAGTTCCTTCTAGTTCCTTGATCCTCTATTTACTTCCTCACTGTCTTTACTATACTCCTTACACAGTTTGGTATGGAATGCATTATCTCATACTACTGGTACCTTGCCCCAGCCTTATGTCTTACAATAGCCAGGAGAAGCCCCCATTAGGAAGGAATTCCACTTCTTCTTCTTGTACTTAAACAATAAGAACTAGTGAAACAAGGTAGAGATAGGTTCTGTTCTCATAAACTTAAATTCTGGGTCACCAGTAGGAGGCTGGTGGGAAAGCCATTCTAAAGAACCATCTGGCAGGATTTACTCAAATTAAGAATATGTACAGCCCATTGGCGATTCCACTTCTGAGTATACCATATATCCTAGAGGAATTCCCATATGAGTCCATAAGGGAACATGTACTAGGATGTTTATTGCAACTTCTTTTTTACTGTTATGATTAGAGGCTAGAGGACATCTGGGTATGCATCCCTGGGAGGGTAAATAGGTAAGTTCCTAAGGCTATATGCCATAGAATATTAAACAATACTTAGAAACAAGTTAGATGTTCACAAACAAAATGATATACCTTAAAAATAACAGTATTTAGTAGAAAGCAGAAGTACAATGAGATATGTATATATATATATATATAACAATATTCTTTGCATAAATTAAAGATAATATAAACAAAATACATTATTCATTTTGCATAAACACATTAAAAAGATACAAAAAACATAGTAGAATGTTAGGGAGTACAGTATTTTAATAAAAGAAATAACAGGAGAGAAAAGGAAAAACAAAAAAAGAAATGGAGAGCTACTTCTGAGAAGTGGTATTTAGAAGACCTCTTTTAAGGGGGAGCATTTGCGTGAAGCCCAAATGATGAAACAAAGCCTACCACGAGACGATCTAGGAAGGAATATGCCAGGCAGAGGGAAAAGCAAGTGCAATGGCCAACAGGCCTGTATTAGTCAGTTCTCACACTGCTATAAAGAACTTCCTTGAGACTGGGTAATTTATAAATAAGAGTTTTAATTGACTCACAGTTCCATATGGCTAGGCAGGCCTCAGGAAACTTATAATCATGTCACAAGGTGAAGGGGAAGCAAACTTGGACCTTTTCACATGGCGGCAGGAGAGAGATTGGGAGGAGCAAAGTGGGAAGAGCCCCTTATAAAATCATCAGATCTCTTGAGAACTCACTCACTGTCATGACAACAGCATGGAGGAAACTGCCCTCATGATCCTATCACCTCCAACCAGGTCTCTCCCTAGACATGTAGGGATTACCGGGATTATAATTCAAGATGAGATTTGAGTAGGGACACAGCCAAACTATATCAAGGCCAAAAGAACTTGGTAAGTTTCAGGGGTAGAAAGAAAGCTATTGTGGCTGGAACCTAAGAACATGGAGGAGCATGATCAGGGTAGTTCAGAGAGGGTACAGCGAGGCCCAATTACATAGGGCCCTGTAGGCAATGGTAAGGATTTTGGGTTTTACACCACTCTGAATTCTTGATATCAATCTCCTCTGGGCACTGAATACTCCCTGGTAATCTTCCTGAATTTACCTGGTCGTCTATATTTCTCTCTACTACAGTGAATGTAGTAAATCTTTTCCTCTTCAAACCTTCATCTAACCATTCTTACTCATGGTCGTTGGCCTCTCTGACTCTTCAAAGCAAATAATTGTTATGGATTGAATTGTGTCCCTCCTAAAATTCATATGTCAAAATCACAACTCCCTGTACCTCAGAATGTGACCTTATTTGGGTATAGGATTATTACAGATTTAATTAATTAAGATGAGGACATTAGGGTGGCATTAATCTGATATGATTGGTGCCTTTATTAAAAAGGAGAAATTTGGACATGGAGACAGTCATATGGGAAGGATAACATGAAGACAACCACCTACAAGCTGAGAAAGGTTTGGAACAAATTCTTTCCTCACAGCCCTTAGAAGGAACCAATGCTGTCAATACTTTGTGAACATCTAGCCTCTGGAACTGTGAGACAATAAAATTTGTCATTAAAATACTTGGTCTATGAAACTTGGTTACAGCAGCCCTAGCCAACTCATACAATAACAATAATATGTGTTGAGACCTTACAATGCATGTGAGCACTGCACTTGAAATGCATTAATGCAGTTAATCCTCAGGAAGACCCTATGAGATACTATTATTTTAGCCATTTATTAAACAAGGAAACTGAGGCACAAAGAGATTAAGTACAACTCATCAATAAGCACTACCTCAGTGCCCCTACATAAAATCTAGAAGCCCGTCTGCGCCAAGATACACCCTTTTCTCCCTCGTTTTCCCTTAGGATGATGCGTCCATTACTCTGTCTAACTTCAGTACTTCTACCTGTGCTCTTGATCACCTGCCTCTTCTTGAAGAACTTTGGCTTCTTAATTTTCTCCCACATTAAGCAAGAGCTTCTTCATTGTATCTTGTAATATACCACTCCTTCACAAATTTCCCAACATCCACACTCACTGTCTTCATTTCCTCTGTCATTCCTTTGACCTATGGTATATCCGTTTCCTAATGCTGCTATAACAAATTATCACAAATTTGGTGTCTTAAAGCAACACAAATTTATGTTCTTACAGTTCATAAAGTCAGAACTCTGAAATGGGTCTCACTGAGCTAAAATCAACATGGTGTCAGAGGCCGAGAGTGATGGCTAACACCTTTAATCCCAGCACTTTAGGTGGCCAAAGTGGGTGGATCACTTGAGATCAGAAGTTTGAGACCAGCCTGTTCAACATGTTGAAACCCCGTCTCTACTAAAATACAAAATGAGCCAGGCATGGTGGTGCGCACCTGCAATTCCAGCTATTCAGAGGCTGAGATGAGAGAATTGCTTGAACCCAGGAGGTGGAGGTTACAGTGAGCCCAAATCACACTACTGCACTCCAGCCTGGATGATAGAGTAAGACTNAGCAACACAAATTTATGTTCTTACAGTTCATAAAGTCAGAACTCTGAAATGGGTCTCACTGAGCTAAAATCAACATGGTGTCAGAGGCCGAGAGTGATGGCTAACACCTTTAATCCCAGCACTTTAGGTGGCCAAAGTGGGTGGATCACTTGAGATCAGAAGTTTGAGACCAGCCTGTTCAACATGTTGAAACCCCGTCTCTACTAAAAATACAAAAATGAGCCAGGCATGGTGGTGCGCACCTGCAATTCCAGCTATTCAGAGGCTGAGATGAGAGAATTGCTTGAACCCAGGAGGTGGAGGTTACAGTGAGCCCAAATCACACTACTGCACTCCAGCCTGGATGATAGAGTAAGACTCTGTCTCAAAAAAAAAAAAAAAAAAAAATTGTGTCAATTGTGTCAGGGCTGTTTTCCTTCTGGGGGCTCTAGAGAAGAATCCATTGTCTTGCTTTTTCCAACTTCTAGATGCCATCCACTTTCCTTAGGTTGTGGCCCCTTCCTCCATCTTCAAAGCCAACAGCTTAGCATCTTCGAAGCTCTTTGACTCTGTCTGTCTTGCCTCCCTCTTTCACACCTAAGGACTGCTGTGATTACATTTGACACACCCAGATAATCCAGTATGATCTCCCCATTTCAAGGTCCTTAATCATATCTGCAGAGTTCTCTGCCGTGCAAGGACATATCTTCATAGGTTCTGAGGATTAGAACCTGGGCATCTTAGGGGAGCTATTATTTTGTCTAGTAGACTCAGTGATTTGGCTTCCCACCATCCTACCAAAAACACTTTCCCTAAGGTGACTAATGTCCTCCATCTTTCTAGTTTCATGAGAAATATCTGTCTTATTTGGCCACTCAGTGGCACTGAGTTCAGTTACCTCGCTTCTTCTCATAGGAGTAGCTGCAGTGACTGCATAATCTCCAATTTCTCTTTCTTCACTGGCTGCTCCTTCTCAGGTTCCCTTGCAAATGACTTTGCCTTGAGCCATAAACATTAAAAATCCTTGCAGCATTGAACAAGGTTGTCTTTCCTCTCTGTAGGAGCCATCCTCTTCAAAGTAGTGCCCTTTTCAGTTGCTCTAAAGAAAGAGAAGCCTAGAAAATCCTTGTTTTAATTACCATCTATATTCATGATTCCCAAATCTGTATTTCCATTTCTGACTTCTGTGATCAAGAACAGATTATTTGACTGCCTTTTCATTATTTCCACTCTAGAATTAAAATGCTTACCCCCTCAATATCAACATGTCCAAAAGTAAAGGAACATCTTTTCCCTAAGAACTAATTCTTCCTCCGGTGTCATACAAATAAGCCATCCTCCAATTAGATTTTTTAATTTTAAATTTAGAAACATTGTCTTTGTCTCTTTCTCTTTCTCTTCCTCACCCTCCATAAAGAATCCACCACAAAGTCCTGGCAATTCTGCCCCAAATATATCTCTAATATTCCTAGGTGTCTCTTCAAAATCAACACCAGCAGCATTTCTTGCTGGGATGCTGGGAGAGTCTCTTCACCGTCTCCCTGTAGTCACTCCTATGCCCACTCCAACACTGCTGTCAAAGTGATCTTTTAGAACTCAAAGCTGCCTTTGTTACTCCCCTGCTGCAAGTCTCTTAATCTAGCAGACATATAGCCACAGTGCTTAGGGCGATAGATTGTCAAGAACCTGTAGGATTGCATGGGGCTTCCATGCTACAAAAAAGAACATTACAAAATTGAAATGATAAAATGTGTAATTATCTACAAAACAGTACTATGCCAACTAGCAATTCCAGTGTGTGTGTAATTATATATATGTATGTGTGTGTGTGTGTGTGTGTGTGTGTACACACTATTTCTCCAATGCTAGAACCTGGTGGCGCCTTTGGTGGTATCACCGCTTTTATCAAGCAGTTTTATAATTATATGTTCATATGCCTTTTTAGAATTAAACTGTAATCTCCGGTGCAGCCAAGACAATGTCTTCTTCATGGTAATCACTTAGTGAAGATTAATGAATAAAAGAATGATGTTAACAGCCTACTCAAGTATAACTTCCAGCCAGAATGCAATATAGCTCTGACCTGCTGGGAAATAGTTCCATCTGACAGCACAACCTCACATAGAGTAACCAGAGATGGGTTAGCCATTTTGGCATGCAGATGCCGTGTGTCCCCACACATAGAAATAGCACATAGCAACAGGTCTATAAATGGCAAACCTATCTATAATTGTTTTTTAAAAATCCATGCCTAGCTAGCAACAACTAGGGTAGCATAAGCTGCTTTTTTACTAGTGGCTAATTTTTGCTCCTTGGTTTGTGATATTTGTTGTTCACATTGTTATTATATATCAATTTATATTAGCAACAGTGACACCTTTACCTTCAAAGTAATGGAAGATAAATGAAAATAACTTAGGTGTTATTGTTTTCATTAGGCTTTTTTTAGATTCAAGTATTATACCATGAAGATATGGGTTATTATCTTCCCATCCTGGCATTTAAATAGCAGAAACCTGACTTGAACTATGTTATATTTATCTTTTCACATAACCATTCAAGAGGAGCTAAATCTATTAGGACATCGTTGGAGATAGCGTCACATTTCCCAAACCCAGATTGTCTATGACTGCTCCTTCCTCCCAGAAAGTCCTCCAGACACCAAAGGTTTCATTTAATCAGTTGGCAATAATATTTCCCTGAAATACAGGTAATTGAGAATACTGTTTAGTTTCAGTTCTTCATTGGGTCAAATTGTTTTTTGGATTTTGTTTGGTTTGTGTAAACAGTTTACCACTAAATGAGCTCCAAGCAGTCAAAGACAGCAAATAATAAATCATCTCTGGACCTGTATTTAGCCAGCATGTTACATGAGGAAGCCTCTGACACAACTACATAGTCTTCTATCTTAGCACATTGTCACATGCCACTATTTATTTCCATATTATGATCTTGCCAATGGGAATAACTACAGATTAGCCTGAGCTACATGAGGCTCTCTTCTATTTTATTTGTTATTGACTTCTCAATTTACACATCTCACTTCCCTTAAGAGGCCCTAATTGGCAATAAACTACCAATTTAGTTGTCCAGTGTGATTATTTAAAACAGGTTCCCATGTTAATGAAGTATAATAAAAATTTTATGCATAGTTTGTCCGGGTCTTTAGTTATTTCATTTTATAAATGGCAAGGTTCAATGACTATTTATCAGAGGCCAGTCACAGGCTACACACCAGCTTCTAGGCTGGGTATTTACATATATTCTCAAAGTATACCTAATACATCATGGGTAGTCAATAAACATTTCTTAAATGGATGTAGGCATGTGCTAGGCTACTTAGCTATAAGACCAGAGGTAAATATCTTAATTTTTTTGGCAATTTAATAAAAGTGAAAATGTTTGTGAATCAATTTTCAAATTATGAATTCTTATTAAAATTCTGTTGCTGTGATTAAGGGTTATTTTATTTTTCCCCATTAGTGAATGGCTACTTTATTGAGAGAACATTTCAGAAACTACATAATTAGCATACCTTCCAGTAGCTGATTATAATGACTTGCCCTTGAATGATTTTGTGAAGGAGCTGAGGCTTCAGGGTACTGGGAGAAAAACACTGAGGGATTTGCGTTAGGAAGAATGGACACATTTGCGTTAGGAAGAATGAGTTTGGCCTCAGGCCAGAGATTAAATATTTAATTGTAGGCTGGGCATGGTGCCTCACACTTATAATCCCAGCACTTTGGGAAGCTTAGATGGGAGAATTACTTGAGCCCAGGAGTTTTAGACCAGCCTAAGCAACATAGTGAGAACCCGTCTCTACAGAAAAATTTAAAATTAGCCAGGCATGGTGGCACGCACCTATAGTCCCAGCTACTCAGGAGGCTGAGGTGGGAGGATCACTTGAGCCCAGAAGGTCGAGACTACAGTGAGCTGTGATTGTGCCACTGCACTCCAGCCAGGGTGACAGAGTGACAGGTCTCCCCTGTCTTGAAAATAAATAAGTATACATTCAATTCTAGTTGCAGATTCCCAGGATAACAGTACAGTTACTCTTATACAGGGAGTAGGTTAAGAGCAATAAAGCAGAGAAAAAGGTGGACATCCTAAACTATGTAAATGATTCATCTCCTGCATTTATGCCCAACCTACACACCAACAAGAAAGAAACATTCTCTAGGTGATACTTTCTGAAAGGACAGTGTGTTTTGAAACTTCTCATGAGTCCATATTTATCTAATTTAGTGGTTCTCACATTTTTGGTCTCAGAAGAGTTTTATAGTCATAAAATTATTGAGGACCTCAACATACTTTTGTTTATGTGGGTTATATCTATCAATATTTATCATTTTCTAAATTAAAACTGAGAAATTTTTATAAACATTTATTCATTCTAAAATAACTATTATAAAACCATTACATATTAGCACAAATGACATCATTTTATAAAATAACTATTTCCCCAAAAAATAGTGAAGAGAAGCATTATTTCACATTTTTTCCAAATTTCTTTAATATTTGGGTTAATAGATGAGAGCTGAATTTGCACACTGATGTCTGCATTCAATCTGTGGTTACATCTGTAGTGTCTGGGAAACTCTACTTAATGAAAACCAAAAAGGCGAATAAGGTCTTGGTACTATCATAATAATTACTCTGAACTGCGATTCTCTGAAAATATCTTGGGCACTCCCATGTGTCCCTGGACCACATTTTGTGAACCATGACTCTAATTTATGAGTCACGTAGTATTTCATATGTCATGGATGGTCCCAAAAGCAGTTACTATGCTGGCTGTCTCTGAGATTCAGCCAATGGCCCAATTAGCTTTCCCCAGATCAGACTTCCAATAATTTAAAAAAAGTTAAAAAAGTGGAGTCATTACTCAGCTGTGAGATGCTTTCTCAATTCATAAGTGTGAGAAAGTGAATGAATGAATAAATAAATGATACAATAAAATTGTTCCTAGATTTTAATATTTTCATTTCCTTGATCTTATAATTAAATTAGCTCCATTCAATCTGCAGTTAACAAAGATGAGACAAACTTTTGGGCCCTTGTATGATTTTTTATCACTTGCTCCCAACCCTTGTAAAAGACAAAAGGAAAACTCCCACATGCAGGGCTTCTAGTCTGCTGTAATCCTTCATTTAAGTATTCATTCACTAACCAACTTATTCATTCAACCAGTAGACTTTTATTCAACACTTTGGAGTAGAAATTGAAAAAGGCAAGATCTCCCAGAAGTTCACAATGTAATACAAAATGCTATTTTCATTCTATAATCCATGCATGCATTTATTCAGCATACACTAATCCTTTCAACACATGTTTATTAGGCACCTATTATGTGCCATTACTAAAGCAAATGCAAGAAAAGAAACATTTCATGAGTAACTTAACCTAGTAGATACTTGAAAGAGTATAGCATATCCAGGAAACAAATGAAATAAAGTGAACTTGATAAAGTGTATGTAGTAAAATATCACAAAATCCTTATTGAGGTAAAATCAGAATTTCCTTTCTTTTGTTTAAATGTCACACTCTGAAACACCTACAGAGAAAAAAGCAACCAGGATAGAAAGACTTTAATAGGGTATATCACCATGCTGCAGGAAAAAGACAAAGAGGACTGAGTTTCTGCGTTTAAAACTAGGTGATATGGTTTGGGTCTGTGTCCCCACCCAAATCTCATCTCAAATTGTAAACCCCATGTGTTGAGGGAGGGACCTGGTAGGAGGTGACTGGATCATGGGGGCCATTCCCCCATGCTGTTCTCCTCATAATGAGGGAGTTCCTATGAGATCTGATGGTTTTAAAAGTGGCAGTTTCCCCTGTACTCTCTCTTTCTCTCCTGGTGCCTTGTGAAGAAGGTGCTGGCTTCTCCTTCACCTCCGGCCATGATTGTAAGTCTCCTGGGGCCTACCCAGCCATGAGGGACTATGAATTAATTAAACCTCTTTCCTTTATAAATTACCCAGTCTCAGGTAGTATCTTCATAGCAGTGTGAAAATTGACTAATAAAGAGAATTGGTACTGGGGGTGGGGCACTGCTAAAATGATAACCAGAAAATGTGGATATGTCTTTAGAACTGGGTAACAGGCAGAGGTTGGAACAGTTTGGAGAGCTCAGAAGAAGAAAGGAAGATGTGGGAAAGTTTGGAACCTCCTAGAGACTTGTTGAATGGTTGTAACCAAAATTCTGATAGTGATATGGACAATGAAGTCCAGGCTGAGGTGATCTTAGATGGAGATGAGGAACTTATCGGGAACTAGAATAAAGGTCACTCATGCTATGCTTTAGCAAAGAGACTAATGGCATTTTGTCCCTGCCCTAGAGATCTGTGGAACTGTGAACTTGAGAGAGATGATTTAAGGTATTGGTGGAAGAAATTTCTAAGCAACAAAGCATTCAAGAGGTGACGTGCCTTATTCTGAAAGTATTCAGTTATATGCGTTCACAAAGAGATGGTTTGAAATTGAAAGCTATGTTTAAAAGGGAAGCAGAGCATGAAAGTTTGGAAATTTTGCAGCCTGACCATGTGGTAGAAAAGAAAAATCCATTCTCTGAGGAGGAATTCAAGCTGGCTGCAGAAATTTGCATAAGTAATGAGGAGCTGAATGTTAGTAGCCAAGACAATTGGGAAAATATCTCCTGTGCATGTCAGAGACCTTCATGGTAGCCCTTCCCATCACAGGCCCAGAGGCCTGGGAGAGAAAAATGGCTACATGAGCTGGACCCAGGGCTGCACTGCTCTGTGCAGCTTCAGGACTTGGTGCTTTGTGTCCCCACCACGCCAGTTTCAGCAATGGCTAAAAGGGGCCAAAGTACAGGTTGGGCCATTGCTTCAGAGAATGCAAGCCCCAAGCCTTGGCAGCATCCACATGATCTTGCTCCTAAGGGTGCACAGAAGAGATAAGATTTAGGAACCTCCGCCTAGATTTCAGAGCATGTATGGAAATGCCTGGATGTCCAGGCAGAAGTCTGCTGCAGGGGCAGAGCCCTCATGGAGAACCTCTGCTAGGGTGGTGTGGAAGGGAAATGTGGGGTTGGAACTCCACACAAAGTCCCCATTGGGGCATTGCCTAGTGGAGCTGTAAGAAGAGGGCCACCATCCTCCAGACCTCAGAAAGGTAGGTCCACTGACATCTTGTGCCATGCACCCGAAGAAGCTGCAGGCACCCAATGCCAGCTTGTAAAAGCAGTCACAGGATCTGTACCCCACAGAGCCTCAAGGGTGGAGCTGCACAAGGTCATGGGAGCCCACCCTTTGCATCAGCATACCCTAGATGTGAGACATGGAGTCAAAGGAGATTTTGGAGAATTAAGGTTTAATAACTGCTCAGTTCGGTTCAAGACTTGGATGGGGCCACTTAGTTTTTGTCAATTTCTCCCATTGAGAACAGGAACATTTACCCAATGCCTGTACCCCATTGTATCTTGGAAGTAAGTAACTTGCTTTTGATTTAACAGGCTAATAGGTGGAAGGGACTTACTTGCTTCAGATGAGACTTTGAACTTGGACTCATGAGCTAATGCTGAAATGAGTTAAGACTTTGGGGAATGGTTGGGAAGGCATGATTGGTTTTGATATGTGTAAAGGACATGAGATTTAGGAGGGGCCTGGGGTGGAATGATATGGTTTGGCTCTGTGTGCCCACCCAAATCTCATCTGCAATTGTAATCCCCAGGTGTTGAGTGAGGGACCTGGTGGGAAGTGACTGGATCATGGGGGTGTTCTCCTGATAGTGAGGGAATTCTCATGAGATCTGATGTTTTTAAAAGTGGCAGGTTCCCCTGTGTTTGTTCTCTCTCTTGCCACTTTGTGAAGAGGTGCTGGCTTCTTCATCTTCCTCCACTATTGTAAGTTTCCTGAGTGACCCCACCCCCAGCCATGCAGAACTGTGAGTCAATTAAACCTCTTTCCTTTATAAATTACCCAGTCTCAGGTAATATCTTATTAGCATTGTGAATATGGACTATTACTCTAGGTAACACTGTACCGCTTTTATCCAAAAGTGAGTCTGCATGGAAATGGGCTTTCCAGTGAGCTAGAGGCACAGATATGATTTCGAGACACCTGAGCACTCACTGTAGTTTATCTCCATGGTTGGTTTTGCCAACATTGAATTTGAATCAAGAATCAGAAAAGTACATTTGCATACATTCTGTTGAACAGAATCCCACAGATTATACATTCTTCAGGAATGGTGATGTAAGCTCCACATAGAATTACAATGGTGGCACTTTTTCTAAATTCGAGGCATCACTGCCATGTAGTGACAGTGCTGCAAGCAGCTGCCCCCCACTAGAAAGTTTGGAGACTGAGAGAAGATAGGTTATGTGGTTATTTTGCATCCCGTGGAATATGGTATCTGTATTAGTTTCCGAGGGCTGCTATAACAAAATACTTTTGCTTTAAAAAACAGAAATATACTATCTCACAGTTCTGGAAGGTAGAAGTCTGAAATCAAGATGTCAGCAGTTCCCTGCTTCCTCTAAAACCTGTAGGGAAGAATCCTTTTGCCGCTTCCTAGCTTCTGGTTGTGGCTGTCAATCCTTGGCATTGCTTTGCTTGTAGCTACAGCACTTCAGTCCCTGCCATTGTCATTACATGGCATTCTATATGTGACAATGTCCAAATTTCCCCTTTTCATAGGGTTACCAGCCATGTTAGATTAGGTCCCACCCTAATGGACTCAACTGGATTACATCTGCAAAGATCCATTTCTAAATAAGGTCACATTCACAAGTACTGACAATCAGGACTCCAACACACCTTTTAGGAGAAAACAAACCAATCCTTAGCAATCCTTAATTAATTGTGGAACTGAATCTAACAGTGTGTGTGGTGATGGTGGTGGTGCTGGTATTCAGATAGATGGGCTCTTTTCATCCGTCCAAAACCTACCTGAAATGATACAGAGTCATAAAACCAACCTATCAGAGTGCCTTAGAATATTTAAAGTCAATTGAGTTATCATTATTGAAGTGAGGAGTAATTTGCTGTGTCGAAAAAATAGGTTTTGTACACATGATGAAAACCCAAGGTTTTTCTTCATGATCATTTAGGCATTGAGGAGCAATTGATTTTCTAAGTACCAAAACAATGTGATCAAGCATGTTATAGAAAAATTGTTCCAGCAATAGTGTGAATAACATATAGTTCAGGGAAAAGATTACAGGTAGAAATAGCAATTAGGAAAACTCTAAAAGGTCATGGAGAAATAAATTAGTGGGAGAGGGCTAAGATATGTGTGTGTATAGCAGTGGGTGGGTATGTTGGTTCAAACAATGACCATAAAGAGAAGGGGAGGAGAATGGTTAGAGAACATTCTGAGTGACCTATCAGATGTGACTTTTAAGAAAGGCAGAGGAATTGATATTGACTCCGAATTGATGGGCTTGGGTAAGTGGATGGTATGTGTCATTACCTGGGATGACTGGGACAGAAGGCACAGGAGAAGATGCAGATTTTCTATGGGACAGAGAGAATAATAATATACAAGATGTTAAACAGGGATCACAAAGGCATGAGTTTTATTAAAAACATTTATGAAAAACTACCTTTGCCTGGGGAAGTCATACAAGGACACTGCACTGCAGTGTTCTCTAATCAAAAGGCCTGTAGTCATTCCATACTCAAAATGTCCCAAAGGGCTCATTTTCCCTTTTTGCTCTCAACTTTCTCTACTCCCCTACAAGTCCTATATTTTCTACCCTGGTGGGTAGTGCCACCATTTACTTATCTCTAAAGCTATAAAAATGGAAACTTCCTCAAGGCTTCCCTATTATTGAACCCTCATACCTAATCATCAAATCTTGTCCATTTCATCTTATGAATCTCTTAAACCTACCCCATCTCCCCATTTCCATTGCCCCTGCTTTACTTCAGGTCATAGTCTTCTCTACCCTGCTCTATTGCCATAGCACCTTGCCAAGTCAATCTGCCACTGCACTTGTCCTCATTTCAACATTGCAGCCAAAGTGCTTTTTGCAGAAGGCAAGTCTGATCATATTGCTTCCACGCCAAGACCTTTCACTTCCCCTGCCTGACTGCCTGTCAAGAAAAGTTCAAACTGCATAACCTGGCCTGCAAACTCTGTATGTTTTTGCATCTGCTTATTTCTAAGCTTAGTCTGCTTCTATAGCACTACTTTCCCAGTACACTCCAGTACATTTAAGGATTGTGGTCCTTGCTTCTTCATTGCATGGTGTTTCCTCCACCTGAGTTGTCCTTTCCTACCTGCTCCTCTGGAATAACCTCTGCATTAATGCTCTCCCTGATGCTGCTGTGCACAATTAACCCTCTAATTTTCTCTCTTAATTCTGTATTGACATACTTCCCCTGTTACACTTAAGACATTGTGTGTCATTTTTAATATAGCTGATTCCCTAAATCATCTGCAAGCTCCTTGAGGGCAGGGATTGTCTAAATTCCATTCTGCAGCAAACTGAGCAGCTATTTTGTTTCATGCACTATGTTTTTGCTCAAGATATGAAGATGAATGTGTTACTTGTCTCAAGTTTATATAACCTGTCAACTAAAAATTAGATAATTCAAATATCAAAAATGAATTTAGCCTAATAGGAAAGTCAAGGAAAACGAAAATATTAAAAGAAAAAAATACATAGGTACAGTCAAAACTGAATGATAATAGGTAAGGTCAGAATATTAAAAGCCACTGTTAGACATACACACCAGAGTAGCTACTATATAGTCTTTAAAGCAAATCATATGATCAAAACAGAACAAAGTGAGAGTTCATTTCCAAATACAAAATGACATTTTTTAGTTTTTTCAAGGAAGAAATCAGTAAACCAATACATTGCCTTTGACGTTTTCTTTGTACCAATTAAAGTAACTCTCGACTCTGCTTTTCTCCAGTCAAAATAGAGACATGGTATACAAATAAATATATTTTCCAAAAACTAGAGTAGGTAAGCTCTTCATTTTCTGCTGAGAACTGACCTCCAGAAACCTCTGACCTGGCTTCTGAGGGGAACTTTCCTCCACGGCCACTAACACCTGTGTTAGAAAGCACACTCTTTTCCCTCCTGAGTTACTGCAGTCATGTCCTCCCAGAACTTCCCTGATCTCTCTTGCTCTTGAACATTCTATCATACCTCCTTTGTTCTTAAGGTCCAGTCCCCTATCTAATTTGCAGATCCCTGTATAGTCTGCCTATGCCTATGTCTGCGATGCAGACTACTTTGAAATGGGAAAAGTTCCCTTATCCCCCTCACAGGGCATGCGATGGGGGGTGTGTCTTGCTTCTTCAGTTCCCCGCTGCTCACACATCTAGGAAAGCCACACAGTTGGGCAGACTGTGGGACTCTGACCCCACAGCAGTGTCTAGGGATGAATCTTTACAGCTCCTGGAGAACCTATGGGCATGTGTTACAGTGTGATCTTTTGGTTTAGCCGTCTGTGGGAGGCTTGTGTTCACTCAATTAAATCCCCTTCCTTATCACAAGGACAGAGGGCTTCCTGTATCCCAAGCTTTCTTGCCTTAGTGTACCAGAAGAACTGGATCACACATGGGTTTGGAGATTGAGTGCAAGGTTTTACTGAGTAGAAGTAGCTCTCAGCACATGGGGGATCCAGAAGGGAGATGGCTTTCCCTTGGAGTCAGGTGGCTCAATCACCTGGGTCTCCTCAGGCTGCCCTGGTCAAACTCTACCTTGTTCTGCGGGTCAATGGCCTGCCAGCGTGCTGGCATCTGTTGGTGTGCTCCTGTTCCACCGTCGTGCTCCCCTCAACATCCTCTAGATGTTCAGCCGCTTGTCTTCTTCCGCCGATGTGTTCCTCTTGCTGTCCAGCAGCTTCTGTCTCTGCCTTGCTCGGGTCTCGGATTTTTATAGGCCCAGAATTGGCGGCGTGGCGGGCCAGGGTGGTCTTGGAAAATGCAACATTTGGGAGCAAAGGCAGAAGTGCCTGTCCTCACCTAGATCTGTGTGGGTAGAGCCCTAGCCTGGGACCACATGCCTTTCTCTAGCCAGCACTTCCCTGTCCCCACTCCCATATCATTTAAAGGGACCACGCTCTTCCCTTCCCAGCACTCCCATGTTGTTTTCAGCTTCAAACACTTCAAACACTTTCCCTTTTCAGGGACTTTGTAAAAAGCCACATTTAAACAAACAGACTCAGCAGATGTGAGGATTTCATAACAAAACTATCTTGAGATAATCTGATATGTGACATTTTAAAAGTGAAAGCATGAACATGGTTGTGGTGGGAAAAATCTGAATCTTGTGGAACCTGCTTACACCTACTTTGTGGTTTAGCACAGTTTTAATTTTGAATTACCTAAGGATGTGTATGTTTCTGGGGAAAAGGAAGAGCAATATCTTTCCAGAACTTCAGGCTTCTTTCCATCTTAATTCAGTCCTGCTGTTACAATGTGAATGAAGGCTTCTCTCTTATCCCTCCATTAACTGTTCTCGCATTAAATAAAATTTATTTAGAGAGGCCTTCCCTTACCTTTCTATTCCTCATCATGCCTTATTATAAGCCTGCACTAGTTTGTCTATTCCTCCGTCCCACGGCCCTAGGCTAGGCCACCATCCTTCTTTACATCGACTACTGCAGCAACTTTCAAAGTGGTCTCACTACTCCTATTCCTAATTTTCTCAGTCTAGCCTCCATACAGCAGCACATTGTTCTTATAATGGGTCATGTCAATTTCTGCTTAAAATCCTTCAGTTGGCCTGGCACAGTGGCTCACGCCTGTAATCTCAGCACTTTGGGAGGCCAAGGCAGATGGATCACGAGGTCAGGAGATCGAGACCATCCTGGCCAACACAGTGAAAGCCCGTCTCTACTAAAAATACAAAAATTAGCTGGGTGTGGTGGTGCATGCCAGTAGTCCCAGCGACTTGGGAGTCTGAGGCAGGAGAATCGCTTGAACCCAGGAGGCGGAGGTTGCATTGAGAGGAGATTGCCACTGCACTCCAGCCCGGCAACAGAGCAAGACTCTGTCTAAAAAAAAAAAAAGAAAAAAAAAAATCTTCATTTGAATAAAATCCAAATGTGATCTGGCTCCTGCCCCACCTGGCTCACTACCCTCCAACCATGGTGATCACTGGTCTTCAGTTAAGATTCCTGCTGCATCATATCAAAATCATTCACCTCTCCCGGTTTTGCATTTCCTGTTTCTTCCGCCTGGGAATTGCCTACCCTTCATCTGTAGATTTCAACTTAGGTATCACCTTCTCTGCAGGTTCTCATCCGATCACAGCCTCTAAAGACAGCCCCACTTTGTCCTTTTCTTGTTTGTTTTCTCATAGCACTTATCACGAGTTATAATAACGATAAGTGTTTGTTTATTTTTAATTAGTTAACTAATTGGTTTTTCATCTGTCTCTCATCCTAAAATAAAGGGATGGGTATGACTCATTCAATACCTTGGCATTCCCAGGGCCTAGCACATTAACTACCTCATAATAAGCTAATCAATATGTGCTTATTGAATTAACGAGATTTTTATTACATACTTTATATAATAGTCAGAACTTTTTACAGTTTTAATTATATTTTATGTGTGCTCTTATTGACTTAATATTTTCTTTGCTAAAGTTCTATGAGAGTAGGGATCAGGTCCATTTTATTCACTGCTATGTTACTAGGACCTTGCAAGTAATTAAGTCCCTCACCATAATATTTATTCAATAAGTGAATTAAATAATTATCAACCAAAGGGAGATACTTTAAAAGGTAATATTGGTGATTCTAGACAGTCTTTTGTGTTCAAACAAAATAGGTAAACTCTGCTTTTAATGATCTGAACTTGGGAAAGGCAGTTTCAACAAGTAATAATTTACTATTTTTATAATAATAAATTTACTATGCCTTTGTTTAATTTATAAATAAATTAATGGATAGAATAAATAATGTAAATAATTTACAGACAAAACAATTAAAGGCATAGTAAATTATAATAATGATTACAGTAAATAATGACTTACCACTAAGTAAATAATTATTATAATTTACTATGCCCTTAATTCTGTCCATAAAACTTGCATCTAATAAGCCTGTCAAGTAGAGATTTTTCCTTTTTTTAAATATAGTGATTCAGTCCTTTTATGTTAGTATCTGCTTGAAATACTACTTGTTTATGGAAATGGAATACACTTAAAATCACCTATGATGTTCAACAACCTGGTCTGTGTTACTTAGATACTGGCCTCAGTATAATTTTTTTTTTTTTTTTTTTTGAGAAAGAAGGGGGGTCGCACTATGTTGTCTGAACTGGCCTCAAACACTTGGGCTTGAGGGATCCTCCTCCCTCCTCAGCCTCCAGAGTAGCTGGAACTACAGGAATACATCCCCACGCCCAGTTTAGCCTCAGTATAATTTTGACAGAAGGTTCCCTTTAAGAGGTTTCCAGAATTGATATTGGAGCATAATGTAGTCCCATATTTCTGATCACTGGAAAAGGTTCAGTGCTATAACGTTAAATGGCCATTGTGGTGAATGGCAAAAATCTCCACAACACCCTGTGTCTTCCAACAAGAGGTGGAGTCTATTTTCCCAGCCATTGCTGTACAGGCCCTGGGACTTGCTTTGATCACCAAATTATGGCAAGAGTGATGTTGTGCCAGTTCTAAGACTTAAGAGGCCTTACACCTTTTGCTCTTACTTTCTTAGATATTTGGAAATGCCAAACCGAATCCAGCAGCACATCAAAAAGCTTACCCATCATGATCAAGTCAGTGTCATCCCTGGGATGCAAGGCTGGTTCAACATATGCAAATCAATAAACATAATCCATTACATAAACAGAAACAGTGACAAAAAACAAATGATTATCTCAATAGATGCAGAAAAGGCCTTCGATAAAATTCAACAGACTTTCACGCTAAAAACTCTCAATAAACTAGTTATTGATGGAGTGTATCTCAAAATAAGAGTCATTTATGACAAACCCACAGCCAATATCATACTGAATGGGCAACATCTGGAAGCATTCCCTTTGAAAAAAGGCACAAGACAAGGATGCCCTCTCTCAGCGCTCCTATTCAACATAGTATTGGAAGTTCTGGCCAGGGCAATCAGGCAAGAGAAAGTAATAAAGGGTATTCAAATAGGAAGAGAGGAGGTCAAATTCTCTCTGTTTGCAGATGACATAATTGCATATTTAGAAAACCCCATTGTCTCACTTCAAAATCTCCTTAAGCTGATAAGCAACTTCAGCAAAGTCTCAGAATACAAAATCAACATGCAAAAATCACAAGCATTCCTATATACAAATAACAGACAGAGAGCCAAATCATGAGTGAATTCCCATTCACAATTGCTACTAAGAGAATAAAATACTTAGGAATATAACTTACAAGGGATGTGAAGGACCTCTTCAAGCAGAACTACAAACCACTGCTCAAGGAAATAAGAGAGGACACAAGCAAATGGAAAAACATTCCATGCTCATGGATAGGAAGGATCAATATCATTAAAATGGCCTTACTGCCCAGAGTAATTTATAGATTCAATACTATTCCCATCAAGCTACCACAGACTTTCTTTACAGATTTGGAAATAAAGTACTTTAAACTTCACATGGAACCAAAAAGAGCCCGCATAGCCAAGACAATCCTGGACAAGAAGAACAAAGCTGGAGGCATCATGCTACCTGACTTCAAACTTTACTACAAGGCTACAGTAACCAAAACAGCATGGTACTGGTAGCAAACAGATATATAGACCAATGGAAGAGAACAGAGGACTCAGAAATAACACCACACATCTACCATCATCTGATCTTTGACAAACCTGACACACACAAGCAATGGGGAAAAGATTCCTTATTTAATAAATGGTGTTGGGAAAACTGGCTAGCAATATGTAGAAAACTGAAACTGGACCCCTTCCCTACACCTTATACAAAAATCAACTCAAGATGGATCAAAGACTTAAATGTTAGACCTAAAACCATAAAAGTCCTAGAAGAAAACCTAGGCAATACCATTCAGGACACAGGCATGGGCAAAGACTTCATGACTAAAACACCAAAAGCAATGGAAACAAAAGCCAAAATTGACAAATGGGATCTAATTAAACTAAAGAACTTCTTCGCAGCAAAAGAAACTATCCTCAGAGTGAACAGGCAACCTACTGAATGGGAGAAAATTTTTGCAATCCATCCATCTGACAAAGGGCCAATATCCAGAATCTACAAAGAACTTAAACAAATTTACAAGAAAAAAGCAAACAATCCCATCAAAAAAGTGGGCAAAGCATATCAACAGACACTTCTCAAAAAAAGACATTTATACAGCCAACAGACATATGAAAAAATGCTCATCATCACTGGTCATTATAGAAATGCAAATCAAAACCACAATGAGATACCATCTCATGCCAGTTAGACTGGTGATCATTAAAAAGTCGGGAAACAACAGATGCTGGAGAGGATGTGGAGAAATAGGAATGCTTTTACACTGTTGGTGGCAGTGTAGATTGGTTCAACCATTGTGGAAGACAGTGTGGTGATTCCTTAAGGATCTGGAATCAGAAATACCATTTGACCCAGCAATCCTTATATCCTTATATCCTTTGGGCATATACCAAATGTGGTACATATACACCATGGAATACAATGCAGCCATAAAAAAAGGATGAGTTCATGTCCTTTGCAGGGACATGGATGAAGCTGGAAACCATCATTCTCAGCAAACTATCACAAGGACAGAAAACCAAACACCACATGTTCTCACTCATAAGTGGGAGGTGAACAATGAGAACACATGGACACAGGGAGAGGAACATCATACACTGGGGCTTGTGGGGGGTGGGGCCTAGGGGAGGGATAACATTAGGAGAAATATCTAATGTAGGTGATGGGTTGATGGGTGCAGCAAACCACCATGGCACGTCTATAGCTATGTAACAAACCTGCACGTTCTCCACATGTAACCCAGAACTTAAAGTATAATTAAAAAAGAAAGAAATTTAAAAATGCGATATGAATGAGGTTGGCTAGCCTGCTGAAGGATTAGAGACTACATGAAGAGAGGCCCCAGTTCTTTCAGATATCCCAGCTGATGCCATCACAAGCAGCCAGGCTGGCGAACCCACTAGCGCCTGCAGATGCATAAGAGAGCCCCGCTGTATTTGTTTGAGAGGGCTGCTGTAACAAAGCCTGTAACACCACACACTGGGGAGTTCAACCAACATAAACTCACTTTCTCACAGTTCTGGAATTTAGAAGTCTGAAATCAAGATTAGGCAGTATTGTGTTTTGTGTGTCTTTTTGGGGTTTTTTTGTTTGTTTTTGAGGGCTATGAAAGAAGAATCTGTTCCAGTTCCCTCTCCTGGGCTTGTAGACACCTGTCTTCGGGTTCAAATGGCATTTTCCCCATATATTCACATTATCTTCCTCTGCACAAGTCAGTGCTCAAGTTTCCTCTTTTTAGAAGAACATTAGTCATATTGGATTAGGGTTCACCCTAATGACTTTATTTTCACTTAATTTCTTCTGTAGAGACCCTATCTCAAATACCACAGTATCAATCTGAGTTACTGGGGATTAGGACTCCAGCACATATATATTTTTGAAGGGGAAGAGATGTGTTTCAGCCCATAACACTAGCAAAGACCAGCAAGATGAGAACTGCCCAGCTAAGCCTAGCCCAAAAGAGCAGCCCATGAAGAAAGCCCAGTAAATGACTGTTATTTTAAGTTGCTAAGTTTTAAGGTAGCTTGTTACACAGCAAAGGTTAACTGATTATGGCTATATTTAATTGAATTTTGGTATATTTTTTATTTGGTTTTAAAACTGTAAGATTTTCTGGATATTACTGAGTTGCCAGAGATTTGCTGGTAACATGGGAAATGCTGAGATCAACATTCCCCAACAATATAGTGTCTCTCGCACTCCAAGGATGAGCTAGCTGTAATTGCACATAAATATTTCATTTCTTCTTTCAAGTTGTCCCTTGGGAAGTCCAATAGCACTGATCACCCTATCACCTTAAACCTAAAGTTAATATATTTCACTCAATACCTCTGCCAAAAATATGTTTGTCAAAGTATGTTCTTCTCCAAGTTTAACATGACCTAATTTCTAAAAAAAAATCAAATCAAGTGCACCTCATAGCACCCTCACTCAGATAGAAACCACGGTTTATTTTTATGTATAATGCTGCATCTCTAAATACCAATGTTTTCACCAAAATAAACTTAGTCCTGTGAAGTTAAATTTCATGCATGTCAGAAGTATTTCCTCAACTGAGTAAATATTGAGAGGAGCAATTCTACTTTTTGACAGAAAGTGTTCAATGTGTTTGGTCATCAAATTCAACTTAGTATTCCAAAGAGTATCCAAATATTTTTGGCAATCTCAAAGCTCTTATGAATCTCCCAGCCAACCATTGCTTTGATGGGCAATTTCTTCACCTGGCAGGAAGTTTTTCTGGTTAATTCACGTTTACTTCAAGTTCTATATTTTCCCTTTTCAAGTTTTCCTATATACTTAAACAGAGTTAGACTTGTGACCAACAGATGCATTGCAAAATCATACCTATTGAAGTGGCCTTATGGTTCCCTTATTGGGAAACTGATAATTCACAATTCCAACTCTAACTGGATTAGTCTCATTCAAAATCCTATCCTGCATATTACACATCTTATTACCTATGTTAGTCCGTTATGTATTGCTGTAAAGGAAAACCTGAGACTGGGTAATTTATAGAGAAAAGAGGTGTATTTGGCTCATTGTTCTGCAGGTAATACAGAAAGCATGACACCAGCATTTGCTTCTGGTGAGACCTCAGGAAGCTTTTAATCATGATGGAAGGCAAAGAGGGTGCAGGCATGTCACATGGCAAGAGAGGGAGCAAGAGAGAGGTGAGGAAGCGTAACACTCTTTTAAACAACCAGCTACTGTGTGAACCAATAGAGCAAGAACTCATAACCACAAGGATGGCACCAATCCATTTATGAGGGATCCACCCTCTATGAACCAAACACCTCCCACTAGGCCCACCTTCAACACTGGGGATCACATTGTAACATGATACTTGGAGGGGACAAATTTTCAAACTATGGCATCACCCAACTTCATGAAGAATTTAGTAACTATTTAAAATGCTGTGAATTAAGATGTTTTCTGCTTTTAAAGGATGACTACTCATACCCCAGAGCAATATTTAGATGTAAGTTAATGGTTTATGTCGCTATATTTTTCTTTTAAAGACATTTTGTAAAATTTAGTTTATTGGGAACAATCGACCAAAAATCATGGACAATTCTACTCTCAAAAATGTCACTGTGTGCATACCATCCACTACCACCACCACCACCACAGTTTCTCACTGTACTAAGGGCCTATTACTACCTTGCTTCCAAGTGTCAACATTTTCCCCTTGTGGTTGTCTGGGGATTGGACAGGGCTTTCCACTGCTTGATTTTCACACTGCTTTCCTTTTTGCATTGGCTTTAACTGGGTTTCTGCCATTTCCTATGTTTTCAGGAAGCCTGATGCTTTGGCTTGGCTCTAAGTCAGTTTGTTAATATGTAAAGTCTATCTTGTTTATAGAAATAGGTTGATTCGTGGATAATTTCTTCTATGTTTGCAAATTGCCGCCTTCAGATATCAGCCTTAACCTCCGTATGAGGTTGTCCAGAAAGCCTTTTGTGCTTTGACCTTTTATTTTAGTAGTCTGTAGCTGGACAAAGTTGGTTTGGCATATAATCATCACTTCTTTAGCTGGGGGGCTTTTTCTTTCTTTCCTCTCTGGTAATGCAATAAGATCGCTGTAGTTTTATTTCTTTTTAAATCATTTTTTAATCTTTGAATGTCGAAAAGCATTCTCCAATTTTTCTTTGTTTTTTTTCTCTTCTCTCTGGAGATGCTCTAGCTTCCTCAGGGGTCCCTTTCATAATCTAATTTCTTTGATTTTGCCACATCCAACAAGGAAGTACTTTTTATTATAGTCTCCCTTGAGCGGAGAGTCTGTGTGTCAGACCATATTAGAAAATTTTCCCCAAAACCTTTTAAAATTGAAGACACATTGATGTCTATATTCTTGCAAAAATAACCTTTACAATCCCCTTTCTTAAGGTTTCCAGGAGTCTCTCCTGTTTGGGAAGTACTCTTCCTTACTCAACAAATTTTTAATAAACTTTCTCTGTTCAGGAATATCAGTTCCTAACAAACAAACCAAATTAAATATACAGCCAGTTACAACAGCCAGAATTGTTCCGTAACATTCCCTGCTTCTCTATGTGAAAAATAGCCTCTGAACTTGTGATCACTATGACTGTAAGGGCCAGGACATAGAACATTATTCCAAACAAATTATTTTAATGGTTTTCATGATAAATGTAACTCATATCAGCTAAAGTAATCAGCCATTGAGATGGCTAGAATATTCTTCAGATAGATTTTATCATGAGGCTACCTTTAGGGCATCAATATCCCCTGTGACTGTCTGTATTGCTAGGTATATGAAAATCACTAATTTTTTGAATGTCCTTAAAAACTTTTCTAGATATCAGATATTCTGAGAAATTCAGATGAATTGGTGGTTTTAGGAGTTTTAAAAGCAGAATGTGAAAGTGTTTAGACAACAAGTGAATTCCGGTAGAAGCAAAAAAAGGTAGGAATCAATATTTATTAGGTTTATACTGTAAGGAGACACTTGACATAATGGTCTCTCTGTTCTTCACAAAAATCCTTTAAGTGTGCTATCTCTATTTTATGAACAACAACAACAAAAAAAAACTAAGACTTGGAGACATTAGGTATCCTGTGTGAGGTCACACTCCTCTCTGGCTAGTAGGCTAGAGCCAGGATTATAAAGACTATACTTATTGCCCTCTAATCATATGTCTTCCTAAGAAGCAGAATTAGAGAGAAAAGACAAGGTGATAGGATTTATTCGTCTCAGTCACATTTTCTAAATGATTTATTTTCCCCATATACAAGAAGCTTAGGGAAATAATGTAAATGTGTGAAACAGCTTCTCATGAATGCGGACACAATGAATATGTATGTTTTCTGCATATGTAACTGATGACTGAAAAGACTGACATCAACATTGCAGTCTGTTATTTAGGATCAAATGAAATGAATCAGGTACTCTATGGATGTGTCTTCATATTCACAGATGATCAGGGACTTAGTGTAGTAGTTTAAAACATGAGCTTTTGGAGGTGGAGAGGAGAAGGGCAGGATAGGGAGAGCATGATTAATGGATACAAAATTACAGCTAGAAAGCAGCAATAAATTCTAGAGTTCTATACCACTGTTGGGTGAATATAGACGACAACAATTTCTTGTATATTTTCAAAAAGCTGGAAGAGAGAATTTTGAATGTTCCCAATGCAAAGAAGGATTAATGTTTGAGATGATAGATACACTAATTACCCTGATTTGATCATCACACATTGTATACATGTATTGAAATATCACTCTGTCTCCCATAAATATGTACAATTATTATGTGACAAGTAAAAATAAAAGGTAACAAAAAGAACATGGGCCTCTAGAGCCAAGCTGGACATGTCAAGGCCCTGTTCTTACTCTTACCGACTGTATAACTCTGAGCAAATTAGCCTCTTTGCACAATAGTTTCCTCATCTGTAAAATGATCTGTAAAATGAGTATGGTTTTAAAGAACAGCTTATCTTGCTGGGCCAGAAGGGTTAAATGTGCAATATGTAAATGTTATTTCTGTCCGGCTTACAGTAAGCACTTAAAACATGCTTCCTCTTATTATCTTATGTGCTAAATCTCAAAAATGTTATAAACCTTTGTCACAAACATTAGCCATCAGAACCAATGGTAGTATCATTATATTGTCTTTGACATTCCCAAGATATATCACAGAGTTCTTGGGAGCATAATCTGTGTTATATATAATTATCTGTTAGTAGCAGAGAACAAGTATAGAATAGTGGTTAAAACTGCAGACCATCAAGTCATTTGTTCCTACTAGAACTATAAACAGTGTTGCCCAGCTTACTGTTTTCCGTATCTGTAAAATAGAAGAATAGTAACTACCTCACAGAATTATAGTTAAGATTAATAAAATCATTCCTGGAAGAGTATCTAGAGATTCTTGATCAATTATTTATTAATATATTCATCATATCATTATTATTTTAATCCTATCATATTATTTTAATCCCAGAATAGGAAATTATTTGTTTAGTGTCTTTTGAGTTTACCAATCCTAAATCTTATATGGATAATATCATCTTTATTTATTTTTTTGACATGGGGTCTCACTTTCCCACCCAGGCTGGTTTCAAACTCCTGGTCTCAAGCCATCTTCTGGTTTCAGCCTCCCAAAGTGCTGGGATTGTAGATGTGAGCCACTATGCCCAACCTTGATAATGTCTTAGACCTGTGTGGTTTGTTACAACTTCCTCAGTGTTTCACATCCATCATATCATTTAATCCATAAAATAACTTTTGAGACAGGTATCATTACTCTTAGGTTGCAGAGAAAGGTGGAAAATTTATTCAAAATCACAAAGTTGAAAGTCATAGTTAGAACTTGAATCCAGACCTTCTGAATTAAGACTTCTATAATCGTTTTTCATGTTTTCCTACCTTCCGAATGTTCTCAGGAAAAAGAAGTATTTGAGGATATGTAGGAAAGGAATCATACATGCACCTATCATAGGTTACAGTGGCCAAACTGAAGCGAAAAAAAAAAAAAGAGCAAATATCCAGTTTTAAAGTAGATAAAAGGAGGAAGAAACATGATGATATGCCTTATCTTTTGCAAATATCTTTCATTTGCAGTTCTCAAGTCAATAAGAATCATGTGACAAGTTTACAGAGTTCCCATTGAGATTAGTGAACCCAAAAAAGGTAGGCAAGAAAATAAACTAACTAGGCAGACAACCAAATGGTTTATATTGTATGTTTTCACTTTTTAAAATATTCTATTTCCATGCACACTCAAATATAAACATTGATAAACTGTTCTAAAGCCTAATAGTGATATTATTAAGTTATTAAACAAACATAGTTGATAGGGATATGGAGATAATTACTATAATTTTTTTTTTTTTTTTTTTTTGCCCTAATCCACCGTCAATAACTTATTCCAGTAGTATAAACTGACATTTACTTTCTTACCTTTTTTAAACTTCTGGGTTTCGGCTGAAGTTCAGTTTCCAGGAAATCTCTCCCCATTTGGGGTCACCGTGTACCACAGCCTCAAATTCCTCCCAAGTCCCTTGCCCATGTACACAATCATACAACTCACTGTCTGTTCTGGCGGGTTTAGTGGACAGTGTCCATGTGACAAAATTATATCCCTCAGAAAGGAACTGGAATGAGAGAGAACAGATATTACCCACTCATGGATGGGATTTAATATAGGAAACCATGGCCATGACACAAGCTCTGCCTGCAAGCTCAGATATTTGCGTCTTGGTCTCCTGTATCTGTCACAGTCCCTTTTCAAGGCTGCTGAGATACAGAAAATATAAAAGCAAGTACTTTTATCCAGGAAGCTAGCCCTGCTGATTTTCACGTTGAGAAGTTTAAATAGGCATAAGGTCAGGATATTATAATAATCACTCCTTGAAGGGGAGTAGTTACAGGTCAAATATAAATACCTTGACAAGGCTAAAAGGACTGAAGAAATAAAACTGCGAATCGAGCTATACTGAGATCCACTTTGAGTTAATAAAATGAACAGGTTTGACTGTATTTTTTTAAAACATTTTTTCCCAGAATGATACACTTAAAAGCCTGAATATTTGCTATTTCGCCCAGTATCACACATTCCTTCTCCCACACTGAAGAGACCACTGAACTTAGAAAATCAGGAATTTTTGTTGTTCACTGTAACTGTTTTGTGAGCTTGTTTATCAGCTGCACAGACACACTGCAAGGCCTTCAGTGGGCTTGGGACCACAAGTGAGTGTGTGGTGAAAAAAGACCTCACCATGCAATTTAGCAGATTCCAAAAAAAGGAACAAAAATCTTAAGAGAAGGCATTCATGACAGTAAAAATTATGGTTGGTGAAAGTTGGCTGAATTGGCTGAGAAAATCATCTTTCTAAAAAGATTTGCTTCATGTATTGGGGTTAAGTTCAGCTCTGAAAGGACCTATTTGAAATCATGTTGTTCTTGCATCTGGTTGAGGACAAACTACCCCAAATTAACTATACACAAATGTCATTTTTAGCCTTTCAACATGTGATTAAATCAAGGGTTTGCATCCTTTGAAGCACAATTCTTTATAGTTTTAATATGGTCAATAAGCATTGGAAGGCTTATTATGTTCTGAAGAAGAGAATTTTCTGGTTAGATAAAATGTTATTCATAATCAATTTTTCTTTCAATGTTTATTGAAAGTCATGCTATTATGTGTTAGACTAGTTTTCTGCTTTAGAAAGTATAGTGTCCAGAATGTAATTTAATACTTCTTAAATAATGGTAGCCTGACAGCACAGAAAGATAATAAATATCTTTAAAATAGTCTTCTTTTTTTATTATACTTTAAGTTCTAGGGTACATGTGCACAACGTGCAGGTTTGCTACATAAAATAGTCTTCTGAACTGTGATCACTATGACTCTATGGCCCAGGACAAAGAACACAAATAATGAAATATCTGAACAAGAAATTCTGCCTTCAAATAAATATTTTCAATGACTTAAAATATCTTGGGGTGCTTTCAGGTTACCATTATGATTATTAAACCTAAGTGATGTTAAAAAAATATGTTGACTTACCAACTAAAGATCCATTCTCAAAGATTATTTGTAAAAATTACATGATTTGTATTCATAGCAGCATTATTCACAATAACTAAAAGATGGAACCAACCCAGGTGTCCATTGATTAATGAATGGATAAGTAAAATGTGTATATACACATGAGGAAATATTATTCAGCCTTTAAAATGAAGGAAATTATTACCTATACTACAACATGGATGAATAATGAGGAGATTATGTTAAGTGAAATAAGCCAGTCACAAAAAAACAGAAATACTGTATGATTCTAAAGACAAGGTACTTAAAGTAATTGAATTCATAGAAAGAGAAAATAGAACAATGGTTGCCAGGGACTGGGGGTCATACAAAACTGTCATTTAATGGGTGTAGAGTTTCAGTTTTGCAAGATGAAAAGCTTCCACAGATTGGTTGTACAACAGTGTAAACATTCTTAACACTAAAGTTTATGTACATCTAAAAATGGTCAAGATGTTAATTTTGATGTTATATGTATTTTACTATGTTTTTTTAAATTTGTATAAATTTAAGAGTACAAGTGTAATTTTGTTACATGGATATATTGAGCAGTGTCTAAGTCTAGGCTTTTAGTGTATTCATCACCTGAATAATTTATATTATACCCATTAAGAAATTTCTCATTATCTCCCCGTCTCATCCCCCCACCTTCCCAAGTCTTCAATGCCTATTTTTCCATACTCTATGTCCATGTGTACACAAAATTTCGCTCCCACTTATGGGAGAACATGCGTTTTTTGACTTTCTGTTTCTGAGTTGTTTCACTTACAATGATGGCTTCCATTTCCATCCATATTGCTGCAAAAGACATGATTTATTTCTTTTAGTGGCTGAATAGTATTCCATTATGTATATATGCTACATTTTCTTTATCCAATCATCTGTTGATAGACACTTAGATTGATTCCATATCTTTGCAATTGTGAACAGCGCTGCGATAAACATGCAAGGGCAGGTATCTTTTTAATATGATAATTTCTTTTCCTTTGCATAGATATACAGTAGTAGGATTGCTGGATCAAATGGTAGATCTATTTTTAGTTCTTCGAGAACTCTCCATACTGTTTTCCATAGAGGCTGTACTAATTTACATTCCCACTAACAGTGTGTAAGAGTTCCCTTTTCTCCACATCCTTGCCAACATCTGTTATTTTTTATCTTTTTATAATAACCATTCTGACTGGTGTAAGATGATACCTCATTGTGGTTTAATATGCATTTATCTGATGATTAGTGAAGTTGAACATTTTTGCATGTACTAAATGGCCATTTATATGTCTTCTTTTCAAAAATATCTATTCATGTAGCCCACCCACTTTTTAATGGGGTTATTTGTGTTTCTGTTGTTGTTGTAATTGGGCTGAGTTCCTAATACGTTATGGATATTAGTCCTTGTATAGTTTGTAAATAGTTTCTCCCATTCTGCAGGCAGTCTATTCACTCTGCTGATTATTTCTTTGACTGTGATAAAGATTTTTAGTTTAATTAAATCCCATTTGTCTATTTTCATTTTTATTGCTTGTGCTTTTGAGGTCTTAGTCATGAATTCATTGCCTACACCAATGTCTAGAAGAGTTTTCTGTAGGTTTTCTTCTAGTATTTTTAGTTTCAAGTCTTAATTTCAAGGCTTTAATTCATCTTGAGTTGATTTTAAAGAAGTTTTACTTTTATGGATACATGGGTGTATATATTTATGGGATACCTGAGATATTTTGATACAGGCATACAATGTGTAATAATCCCATTAGGGTAAATGGGGTATCCATCACCTCAAGCATTTATTATTTCTTTGTGTTACAAACATTCCAATTACATTCTTTTAGTTATTTTTAAATGTACAATAAATTATTGTTGACTATAGTCACCAGCAGTGTAAAAGTGTTCCTATTTCTCCACATCCTCTCCAGCACCTGTTGTTTCCTGACTTTTTAATGATTGCCATTCTAACTGTGTGAGATGGTATCTCATTGTGGTTTTGATTTGCATTTCTCTGATGGCGAGTGATGATGAGCATTTTTTCATGTGTCTGTTGGCTGTATGAATGTCTTCTTTTGAGAAATGTCTGATCTTATCCTTTGCCCACTTTTTGATGGGGTTGTTTGTTTTTTTCTTGTAAACTTGTTTGAGTTCTTTGTAGGTTCTGGATATTAGAGCTTTGTCAGATGACTAGATTGCAAAAAATTTTCTCCCATTCTGCAGGTTGCCTATTCACTCTGATGGTAGTTTCTTTTGCTGTGCAGAAGCTCTTTAGTTGAATTAGATCCCATTTGTCAATT